>NC_034592.1:163061964-163070320 GCF_900095145.1 Mus pahari | reverse complement strand
AGAGAGAGAGAGAGAGAGAGAGAGAGAGAGAGAGAGAGAGAGAGAGAGAGAACCTGCCAGCCTAACATGCTAACACAGTTCTGTATCCAAGGAAAACATCCCCACAGATGCAACAAATAAAGATGTTTTTAGCTATAGGCTGAGAGAAATTATCACCAGCTTGAACTGAGCAAGCACTGACCCCATTCGGGATGAAGGGAAATCATGCCAGATGGGTCTACTCCAGAGAATAAAGAGCCAGATTCAGAAAGTATCAAGTAATGCAAACGGCTGCCTTGTGAGCTTCTGTTTGCTTTGGTTTTGAGACAAACTATTTAGCTCTGACTAACCTGCAACTTGCTGTGTAAACCAGACTGGCTTTGAACTTCCAGAGCTCACCTGCCTCTGTCTTACAGATTTAGAGAGACCCATGGATCCAGCCCACAAGAGTCTGACCTCTTCCTGAAGTCTGTCTTCCTATGCCTGACGCATCCTTACTGGCATAGACCCTCTGGCCTTGGAACTGAGGGATGCCCTGACTACATCAGCTATCATATGAGCCATGTTCTGGCCTTTCATTATCCTCTTCCACCTTGAGAGGCCCCTCTGAAGCATCCTGAGAGCTCATTAAGGCAGGGCTGCTATGTCCAAAGGAGGTCAGCGAAAGAGGGCCCCACCTTCACCACCTGTGAGACGGGTCTCTGCTGCTCTGAGGCTCAGAGTCTACAGTCTGGTCCCAACAACAAAACAACCAAGACACCCAACTACTGGGCTATTGCTGCCTTGAAAACCTTACCCGTACATGGGTGTGGTGATCCCTCGCACTTGGGAAGCAGAGACAGGAGGATCTCTGTGAGTTTGAAGCCAGCCTAGTCTTCAGACTGAGTTCTAGGACAGTCAGGGCTACAAAGAGAAACTCTGTCTCAGAAAAACAAAAGACAAAGCAAAACAAATGAATGACAGTAAAAACAAAAATAACAAAATAAAATAAAATAAAACCTCACCTGTAACTGGACAGAACAACACAAGATCGGGCATACTGCCCCCTGGAGGCCAGGATAGGAACTTCCCAAATCTGCAACATCAACTTCCCCAACTGCTTCTAGAAGGATCAAACTCTGTTCCTTTGCTTGGATAACAGACTTTCCTCAGACAACAAAGGGAGACTTGGGCAGAGCTCACTGAGATCCCAGAGGTCTACAGCCCCTCCCAGATAAAGCCACTGCTTCTACCTTCTAAGATGCTCAACAGGGGACCAAGGCCCAGGTGACCTTCTGAGGTGTGCTCTCAATTCTTGCTTAGGACCCTAGAATGGAACATTCAGAGAAGGAAACCTGCTTGAAGCAGGTCCATGTTGGGTGGCGAGGGCTGGGAAAGGGACTACCATACAGGAACTACCATCCTGGGAGTGGTAAGGACCTTTCTCTAACACACACCAGGGACCGGTTGTGTAGGATGTAGCCTGGTCTGCTCAGTTCTGCCCTCCTCCTGTAGAATCTGCCTTGGAGTTAGGGTTGTCACCACTCACAGCTCTGGGAACAGGAATAAAATGGAGGCTCAGGGGACAGTCTGACTGTTCCTTAGAGTATGGGTTGGGCTCAATTTCTGGCCACAACCAGATGAGCATTGCACTGGGTCAGAGGCCAGGGAGGGTTCTGGAAATCCTCCCTCCAGGAAGGAACTGTGAGGCAAGCCTACCCTCCACAGCTTCTTCAACAGACAAGCTTGTACTGAAGACGCCGGGGGGGGGGGCGATGCAGAGGCAGACTTTTCTATTACTGTGATAAAACTTCACAACCAAGGAAACTTCTGGAAGAAAGGGTTTGTTTGGCTTATGATTCCAAAGGGATAATAGCACATGATGGTGGAATAGAGGTGTCATGTGGCTGGAGCAGCAGCTGAGAGCTCACATCTCAAACCCCAAACAGAAAGCAGAGGGGCTGTACAGGAAATGAGCATATCTATTGACACCCCAAAGCCTGACTGTAGTGATATACTTCCTGCTGCAAGGCCACACTTCCTATACCTCTCAAACAGGGCAATCAACCGCAGAGCCAAGTATTCACATGCCCTCGACTTATGTGGGACATCCTACTAAATGGCCAACCCACCTCGCCCAGAAGTGACACCAGTCTGTGTGCTGTATGAGGCAAGGCGATCACAGGCCAACAACTCAGGCACAGAGGTGAACAGGAAGGCACCACTGGATGGAAAGAGGCAGAGATGCAGCTCACAGGCATAGCAGGAGCTAAGGAACTAAGGCAGGAATGAAGACTGAATGGTGAGACAGAAAAATTCAGAGTCCTGAGGTCTCAAAAGCACCAGAAGCCAGTGAGCAGATATGGCCGGAGTTTGGGAGGGGGCTGGGAAGTGGTGAAGATGAATCTGCCTGGCAAGCTAAAGACACATGTGGAAGGGGATACACAAGTGCCTCTGAGGTCCATAAACTGGGGCCTGTAAATGTCAGGGTGAGAAAAGCCACCCTGGACCCATCATAACCAAAGCAAAAGATTCAGAGGCACACTGGTGTCAAAGATTAGAAACCACTTCCCATCACACATCACTGGATACAGAAGGAGCAGTGGGAGCCCACTTGCCTTTGTACTGGGCAACAGGGTGCCGCTGAGAGGTGCCTCTGCTCAGGAAAGCCCAGAGACACGTGGACATCAAACTCCCTCTCAGCAGAGCACAGTCAGCCCTAAGAGCACACCGTGTCTGCACCCCGCCCCCCGACAGGGTAAGAGGGTGGGGCTGATTGCACTCTTGAGATGGCTATTCCTGGTGGTTGACCTGACTACATCTGAAATGAACTACAATCCAGAAATGGAGGGTACATCTGTGATCCAGATCTTGAGGCACAGTGGTCATGAAAAGCTTAGGTCCAGGCAAGGTAATACATGCCTTTAATCCCAGGAGATTAAGGCAAGCAGATCTCTGAGTTCAAGGCCAGCCTGGGACAGAGCAAGTTCCAAATTCAGGTGTGGTGGTATATACCTTTAATCTAGGTTACACCTCCTGCTGTAGGCTCACATAAGGACATCGGAGAAGGAAGAATCACTCTTCTTTGCCTGCTTACACTTACTTGCCAGTACATCTGTCGGATCCCACTTCAGGATTCCAGCTTATACTGAAGACCTGCTGAAACACCCAGCCTCGTGGGACCAAGCAACTACTAGATTCTTGGACTTTGCATTCACAGCTCTCCATTGTTGGGTTAGCTGGACTGCAGCTTGCAAATCATTCCAATAACTTCCCTTAATATATAGAGGCATCCCATAAGTTCTGTGACTCTAGAGAACCCTGAGTGATACAACTCTTTTTTTTTTTTTTTTTTTTTAAGATTTTTATTTATTTATTATATGTAAGTACACTGTAGAAGACACTCCAGAAGAGGGAGTCAGATCTCGTTATGGGTGGTTGTGAGCCACCATGTGGTTGCTGGGATTTGAACTCTGGACCTTCGGAAGAGCAGTCGGGTGCTCTTACCCACTGAGCCATCTCACCAGCCCGTGATACAACTCTTTTTTTTTTTTTTTTTTTTAAGATTTTTATTTATTTATTATATGTAAGTACACTGTAGAAGACACTCCTGCTTGTGGACGTTGTACATCGTGGTGCGGAGCCTAGTGCGCACCACGATGTACAACGTCCACAAGCAGACCAAAGGAAAGGTTCTAGCACTGAATACAAATTGCAGACCTAACAACACCTTTAAGGGTAAATTCACCTGAGGGGAGGCTCTGCAAATTATCGGCGAGCAAGAAGAAAATACTGAGAGTGAATGACAGATAAGACAAAGAAGGACACAGGAGGGATGGAGGAATTCTAGAAGACAGATCAAAGCGAATGTAGCCAGAACCCAGAAGAAACAAGAGAACATAGGATTAACAAAACATTTAAGAGATGGGCTGGGGCTGGTGAGATGGTTCAGCGGGTAAGAGCACCCGACTGCTCTTCTGAAGGTCCTGAGTTCAAATCCCAGCAACCACATGGTGGCTCACAACCATCCGTAACGAGATCTGACGCCCTCTTCTGGAGTGTCTGAAGACAGCTACAGTGTACTTACATATAATAAATGAATAAATAAATAAATCTTTAAAAAAAAAGAGAGAGAGAGAGAGATGTCTGGTGGTTATGTATGCCTTAATCCCAGCACTTGAGAGGCAGAGGCAGGCAGATTTCTGTGAGCTCAAGGCCAGCCTGGTCTACAGAGTGAGTTCCAGGACAGCCAGAGCTACACAGGGAAACCCTGTCTTGAAAAACTACAACAACAACAACAACAGTTAAATAAATAGTGTCAACAAGATTTTCTAAAACTAATCAAAGTCAAAAGCAACAAGGTATGAATTCAAGAAGCTCACAAGACTAAAGGGAGGGAGGGAGGGAGGGAGGAAGGGAGGGAGGGAGGGAGAGCCTTTCCAGTTTCACACATACACATATGAAGGGCTTAGAAACAAGTACTCACAACCTGCCCAATAGGAAGCCAGCCAAATTGAGAATCAACCCTCCTAGATGTGTCAGACTGCCGTGACCACAGTCTGATGGTCATGTCCTCCCCCAAACTAGAGAGGCAAACACATCCCAGGACCCATATAACCTACTGGGGCAGATAGCCAAAGTCAGGGCAGAAGAAACTGCCATTAACTGGCAAACTGCTGCAGGCTCTGCAGGGGACAGGCTAAAATACACCAGGCTTTCCAAAGTATGACCTTCCTAGTTCCACAATAAAATTAAAAATAATATTCACAATAAACACAGGAGAAATATCCCCTTGTTCTCTAGGCACACACCACAGCAAGCAAGAGAAGAAGAAAAATCAACAAAGATGGATTAACATATACAGACACTTAGAGCAATGCAATCAGGAAATTGGGCCAATGAACATGCAGCAGAACCCTGCACTCTACAAATATAATGTCTTATAAAAAATATAAGTTGGATATATAGAAGTGTATATTCTGTAGCTGACTAGAGACAGAGAGGACGTAAGGAGGTTAGGGTTGCACAGTATTGGGTACAGCCTCTATAGATAGATAGATAGATAGATAGATAGATAGATAGATAGATATCATACTATTCTATAATGGACATGTAAAGCAATAATACAAATGTACAAAACATTTACAAAAACTAATCCCATGGAATAGAGGTCACAAACACATTGCTGGAACACAGGGGGTTATAGGGTAACCGTGTCCTTCTGAAGATAGGCAATACCAAGAGTGAATCTCACATAGCCGTAGTCCCGATCATAACATGTCAACATAGGCCCATCAATAAAAGCAAATGTCTCTGGCTGGAGAGATGGCTCAGTGTTTAAGAGTACAGACTGCTCTTCCAAAGGTCCTGTGGTTAATCCCCAGCAACCACATGGTGGCTCACAACCATCTGTAAAGGGATCTAATGCCCTCTTCTGGTGTATCCAGAAACAGCTACAGTGTACTCACATAAGAATAAAATAAATCTAAAAAAAAAAAAAAGCAAATGTCTCCCACTACAGACCAAGGGTAACTGTAGAGTGGAGATGGCACATCCGTAACACTGTAATTCCTCATCAGTTTTTCTGCAACTGAAACTGTCCTGAAAAGACTACAATGTGTTAAATTTTTCTATTGACTGTATACATGCTGGGCCTAAAGCAAGTCCCAACAAAAACAAGTCAGGCAATCTTATTAACATCTCCAAAGAATAGGTTCTCAGACGACTAACCTCCAAACCTACAGCAGAATAGTTTTGGGACAGGGTTCTATTTTGTCTTGTTATCTATTGGGTTGTACGTGTTTTGTTTTGATTACATGACAAGGCTTTATTATAGTTCTTTCAGAATCTGGTGGATAAACATGTAAGAAATATGAATCAAGTTGGGCATGGAAGCACCCGTCTACAATCCCAGTACTCAGGAGGCTGAGGCAAAAATATCAGGAGTTCTCAGCCAGTCTAGATAATAGAGTGGGACCCTGTCTCAAAAGAAAGTGTGTGTGTGCGGGGGTGAACTTAGGAATTGGATGGAATATCTTGCTTGGAAGGGAGTGGCTGTTCTTTGCGGTTTAAACACAGGGTATATTTTCCAAGATTAACCACACATTGGAGGAAAGAAAGTTTCAATTCCATTCAATAAAATTACTGAGAGCCATGTTCACTGACCACAGGGTGATTAAATTAGAAGCAAGAAAGAAAACCGCACACACATACACTCACTTGCTTGTGTGTTTATCCAAGATTTCCACGGTGAGGCCGGCTAAGGTTGTGCAGGAGGATGTGCTGAGACAGAAGTAGGGGTTGAGGCTATGAGATCAGAGCTCAGAATCCATCATTGATCTCAGTTCTCTGCAAGCGAGGGTCTGAGGGAGCGTATCCCTTGAGGCAGGGGAAGTGTCCAAAAGGCCTCCAGGAAGAGAAGAAACGACTCAGCTCAACTCTGGGAGGCAAAGGGTGCTCACAGCTGAGTCCCAGGTGCTATACTCAGGGTCAGCACCACTTACCCACATCTGCCTGGTGGGGAGAGACATGCGGGACCTAGAACGCTATTCTCATGGAGTAAGAACTCTATCTTCTGGGAAAGCGGAGTGCTGAAATACCGGGAAAACTGCTACAAAGTAATTACATCAGGACTAAAGCTGAGCCCTGTGTTTCTTCTCTCATAACCCTGGGGAATCACTCTAGAGAACACCCCTCAGCTAAGCAGTGCAGAGCAGAACTCCGCAAGCCCAGTACAGAGACTGAGCCAGCAGTGCAGGCCTGGGCTGGGAGGGGTGAGAACGCCAGCAGGAGACTCTAGTAGGATGAGGTAGAGGCTGTCCTGAGGTTAGTTAGGGTGAGTGCTGGGTATCCCAGAATACAGCTTCTGAATGTCTTTGAACTGAATGTTTTAGATGAACGAGTTGCACATTGTACAAATTATGTCTTGATAAACTTGTTTAAAACACAGCTGTAATGTTATGTGCTACATTTGTGTGTGAGCATGTGTGTGTGAGCATGTGTGTGTGAGAGCATGGGTATGTATGTGAGAGAGCATATTGTGTGAGCATGTGTGTATGTGAGCATGTGTATGTAAGCATGTGTGTGTGAGAGAGAGAGCATGTGTGTGTGTGTGTGTGTGTGTGTGTGTGTGTGTGTGTGTGTGTGTGACAGCACCTGTATGGAGGTCAGATGACAACTTTCAGGACTCAGTTCTCTTATGTAGGTTCTAGGGATTGAACTCTGGTGATCAGGCTTATGAAGCAAACTTGCTAACCCTAAAAACATACACAGGACACTTCCCCATCACCTTGGAAAAGGCTAGCAGATGCTCCTGTGGGGGAAGGGAGAATAAAGAGGAAAGGATGAGGTCTTGTCAATTTTCCTGCAGCTGGTGCACAGATGGGAGCATGTCCCTTGTGGAGCTTCTAAAAAGAACCTGGGGTGGGGGGGGGACTGGGCATAAAGGCAAGACTTTCCCCCATGGACCCTGTGGTGGTTTGAATAAGAATGGGTTCATATATTTGAATGGTCAGTCATCAGGGAGTGTTAATACTACTTGAGAAAGATTAGAAGGCGTGGCTTTGTTGGAGTGGGTGTGGCCTTGTTGGAGGAAGTGTGTAGTGGGTATGGGTTTTGAGACTTCAAATACCCAAACCAGGTCCTGTGTGTTCTTCCTGCTGCCTGCGGATCCAGATGTAGAACTCTCCACTACTTCTCCAGCACCATTTCTGTCTGTGTGCCTCCCTGCTTCCTAAGACAGTCCCCCGTGGGAACTGAAAAGTCCATGCGGAGGAAGAATTTGAGGGCATGGACTAGTGCCACCCAGAAGCACTTGGGAAGTCTGCATGAGGCAGGAGTCACCAGGTTCCCTCATATGAGATGACTGAATTACCCAGAGGAGGTCACAACAGCCTCCTGACATCCAAACAGTGGGGGAGGAGTCGCATCCAAAATCTAAGGTCCATTTTAGCCTCAAAGAGAAGCCAGACCATGCCCACTCTGAGTCAAGATGGGGCTGTCCTGGCTCCAGTCCCATGCATTATCCTAAGATCGTGTGTGTTAAGGAGAGGACCCACATCTGTAACGGGAACCTACAAATGGTTGGTGCGGAGCACCATGCCCTCCCAGGCTTCATGGATGAGAGGCATCAAGAGAGCTGCCTTAACAGCTGTGGCCCTACTCATCCCTGGGATGCCTACAGCACCCAGCTGTGGGAAGCCAGAATGAATCGCCACTAGATGGCGCTGGCTCCCTGTGTGTTTTCCTTGTGAATAACAAGTGCGCATGTGCGTTCGGGGTTCTGCCGAGTCACTGCTCAGCCCGGAGCATAGTTATGGGTTTCTGATTGCATATCCAATCAGGAGTTTCCACACTGTCCTAAGCATATGTAAACAATATTAAGCATATATAAACTATG
>NC_034592.1:163045314-163058510 GCF_900095145.1 Mus pahari | reverse complement strand
CAATTAACCCAACAATAAACGTTTGTGGAAGAAGTCTATTGTCGCGTCTCTTCCTTGCTGGCGGGGGAGTGGACAGCGACACCCAGCTCCAGCAAAGGAACATTGGATGGGGGTGATGGTAAAGCTGGGGTTTCTCCATTTGACCATGAAACCACCAATCTGGGAAAGAGCCTGAGAAGTTGCTTGTGCAATCTCCTTATCATCCAGCAGGTGGCAGTGTGGCACTGTAAAACTCTGTCTCTCTTTGTAGCTAGCCTATTGCAAGTTGGTTTGTGGTTTGTTTGGTTTGTTAGTTTTGACAGGATCTCATATGTATCTCTGAATGTCCTGAAACCCACTATGGAGACGAGGGTGGCCTTGAACTTAGAGATCCACCTGCGTCTGTTTCACAAGTGCTGGGTTTAAAGGCAAGTGCTACCATGCCCAGCCATCTTGCCTATTAGAAACAGGTGGCTGGTTACCATGCCTGTCCCCAACCTAATCCTTCAGAGCTGTGATGGATGCAACTAAATGTTTTCAATTAAGTGAACATCTCCATTTCTTTTTCATCTCTGTGATAAACACTCTGGCAGAAAGCAACTTACGGAAGGATGGGTTTTAGTTCATGGTTCAAGGTAGAGTCCATCGTGTGTGAAAATCGAGGTGGCAGGAGCTTGAAGCAGATGACCACACCATATGCACAGCCAGAATAGGAGAGCAATTGATGCTTATATCGCTCTCTTCATTTCACACAGGCCAGGATCCCACCCAGGGCACAGTGGACCAGCCTTCTCAGCTCTACCATCACGTCCAAGATGTCTCCTACAGAAATATTCAGTTATACCTCCCAGGCGTTATAGATTCTGTCGAACAGACAACAACTAACATTAATCTTCTAACTGGAGGGCATCTGCTCTCCTGGCTGGGCAGTTTAGAAAGCTCAGAGTCTATGCCTCATAGACCCAGGTCGTAGCTTTAATGCAAGTCAATGGCAGTCATTGTTAAAGCGAACCCACCACATCCATGGCTGTGGCCTAGACTTTAGTGTACCCCGCTGACACCCGACTCATAACATTTCCACTTTCTCACAGTATCCACTCCACATCACCCAAGAGCCTCCCATTCAGCATGACCACAGAGGTCATCCTCTGTCCACAGGCTGAGACCTGGATCCATGCTAACAGTACACTCTTCCTAGCCTCTCACACTGCTTTGGCCAGGCTCTGGAAGCTCTACTGGACTGAAGCAGACAAGGGCAAGTTTGTCCTCTCCTTTCCATCTGTGCAGATGCTGCCACGGGGGCAGCTTCAAAAACACTCTCCCGGGGTGTCACCCTGGAGGCTAACCTCCCTGTCATCCAAGGAGACAGACTCCCGTGAACAGCTTCAGGGACTTGTGCTATTGGTGTGTGCCTCTCCATCTCTGCACCCCAATGGCCCCCACGACTCCTCCTGTAGGTCTTGTCCCTTCCGTTTGCCTGAAGTGATCCACAGCCTCATGATCGCAGTGGGGTCTCCACCAACTCCCACCCATACCACCATCAGCCCAGGGACAAGTACTTGGAAAAGGACTCCCAGAGACATCTCATCCTTTGGGCCAGGATGTCCTTCTAGGTGATACCTGTCCTCCACAGTGTAGCTGGCCATATGGTGAACTAGTTCTGGGCAGTCAAGAAGCTGTTGTCGGGCTGGTAAGATGGCTCAGCAGGTAAGAGCACCCAACTGCTCTTCCAAAGGTGCAGAGTTCAAATCCCAGCAACCACATGGTGGCTCACAACCATCCTTAACAAGATCTGTCGCCCTCTTCTGGAGTGTCTGAAGACAGCTACAGTGTACTTACATATGATAAATAAATAAATCTTTAAAAAAAAAGAAGCTGTTGTCTGGTTTCTTTCTTCTCCAGACCCAGAGCAAAGTCTGATGTTCCTTAAGCACATATGTGTTTCTATCTGTGTTCTTGCATACTGGTAATGACATAGAGCCCCTGAAACCTTCCAGAAAACACATGGTCACCCACTCACTTTACAAATGTGCCTCCGGCATCTATGCACTCTTAGAAAGTGCCCAACAATTGAATAATTTCTCTTCCTGGTGAAACAGAGTTGGAAGCCAGGGTGACCCCATCTCTTACCATATTGAAGAGAATAGACCTCTTGCTGAAACCACAGAGCCCTAGTACACACCTTGGGAGGCTTCGCGAAAAACACCAAGCCCCTCAGCAGCCTTCATGTTTGGGGCTTTAGTTGACAAATACGAAGGGCCAGCCTGCAGCCTGCAGCCCGCAGCTCCTCGTGTTCTTAGACGAGGGAGCCTTCAGCACTAGGTGGTACCAGAAACTCAACCCGTTCTGCCTTTCCTAACCTCAGAGAGTTTGAGTCTCCAATAGGGCAGGGACTTTGGCTCCGCGGCTCCCACACCAAGAAAGATGAGCCAGACCCTAGCACAGCCCCTGCTCCTGAGAGTGTAACAACATAGGAACTATTCAGGACCAGCATGGGAAGCACCAGGATCTAGATTATCTGTTGTGTGGGGAGGGGTCTGGGCTGAGACCGAAGCCCGAGCAGTTGAAGTCAGCCCCAGTTCCTCACTTACAAGAAGGAACCTGGACGCTTCTACAGCGACCTCTGCTCGGCCCTCACTCCCCAGCCAAAACTGAGAAAATCCATCGTACTCTTCCCCCCAGGACAAGACTGGGAATCCTTCATCTCAGAAGTCGAGGGAAACTTCTGTGTGTCCTAAGCAAAAGGTTTCATCCCAAAAGCGGGAGCCACACTGGAATACACCTGTCAGGAGAATTTCGTGTTGAGGCGACAGACAGAAGGGACGAGGACCTGACGCCTACAGGAAGATAATATAGGTCAACTCGCAAGGATACAGAGACCTGGAGGAGAACCCGGCTGGGAGCTCCCGCTCAGCGCTCAGCTCCTGCGGGTGGGGACTCAGAACAAGGCAAGACCGAAGCCAGTACCCGGGACTGGAGCTTTGGGAAGGTGACCCCGTAGGAAACAAGAGAAGGCAGTTGAGGCGCCAAGAAGCAGGCAAAGCGCCCTCAGGTCCCGCGGCTCCCATCTTCGGGCCTGTGGGTCCGCATAGAGGGTGGAGCGGGGCTGGGAAGATGCCGGCAGCAGGTCCCCTCTGATTGGACGGCGTGAAGTCCCAACGGGAGCCTCAGCAGCTTAAAAAACGAAGCCAATACGAGTGGGAGGTAGAGAGGCCCTGGCCGGCCACGCGCCTTGGTGAGGAGGCGCAGGAGGGGTGGCCGGCCGGAGTGGCCACGCACAGGCCCGGGGACTGACAGACAGCTGGACAGGTGGACGCGCCCGCAGGGCAGGAAGCCATACTGCCCTACCGGACTCCAGGGGTCATGGCCGAGCTCAAGTCGCTGTCGGGGGACTCGTACCTGGCGCTGAGCCACAGCTACTCGGCGACCGGCCACGCCTACGCTGCAGCGCGCGGACCGGAGACGACACGCGGCTTCGGTGCATCGGGTCCGGGTGGGGACCTTCCCGCGGCTCCTGCTTCCCGTGTCCCCGCCGCGACAGTCGAGAGCAGCGGCGAACAGAGCGGCGACGAGGACGAAGCCTTCGAAAGGCGGCGGCGGCGGCGAGGGTCCGGGGTTGCCGTTGACGCACGGCGGCGGCCCCGGGAGCAGCGCTCGCTGAGGCTCAGCATCAACGCGCGCGAGCGGCGACGCATGCACGACTTGAACGACGCGCTGGACGGGCTGCGCGCTGTCATCCCCTACGCGCACAGCCCGTCGGTGCGCAAGCTCTCCAAGATAGCCACACTTCTGCTGGCCAAAAACTACATCCTCATGCAGGCGCAGGCCCTGGAGGAGATGCGGCGCTTGGTGGCATACCTCAACCAAGGCCAGGGCCTCGCGGCGCCGGTGGCCGCCGCGCCTCTGACGCCTTTTGGCCAGGCAGCGATTTACCCGTTCTCAGCGGGCGCCGCGCTCGGGCCCTGCCCAGACAAGTGTGCCACCTTCTCAGGATCGCCCTCGGTGCTTTGCAAACACTGCGGCGAGAAGCCCTGAGGGCCCCGATCTCCTCTACAGCCGCCTTTCTATTTAGACTGTCCCCTGTCCTCGCTGGCGAGACCCTATGAGAAAGCCCAGGACTCCGCTTACAGAACTGTTGGGTGCAGAAAAAGTCCGTCCTGGCAGAGCCAGAGACTTGGCGCTGTACTCTAGACCCTGCCGCATCCACTGAGCTATCTCAGCTAAAAGAAAGCTACGGGAGGGAACAGTTAGTGGCTGGTCCCACATCTGACAGGTGACTCTGCCCAAGGCTCAGGAGCGCAGGCACAGAGCATCGCGCTTGACCACATCCTAGCATTGGATGCGGGACTCTGCCCCAGTCCCTTCTAAGCCAACTTGCAGGGCCTTGCTCCACAGACCTGTTCCTCAGGACGGGTGTGGCCCCTCACCTCCAGCCTCTGTGTGCTCCAAGACTCCAGACCGTGGTTCTTTGGAGAGGACTTGGAGGCAGACTCAGGAAAAACCCAGGAGGTGAGCTTTACAACATTTTCCAAGTCTGAGCTTGTTCTATTAACATTCTTGCCTGCCCAGAGGCTCAGGAAATTCAAGCCGGCCTCAAGTCTGTAGAAACCTCTCTAAATAAACCTGGAGCGCCACCGCCGGCCTCCTGTGGGCTGAGCTGGGCGTCACTTCGTTCTTCTAGTCCCAAGGGGACTGGTGGAGCCCTCACAACCTGCTCAGGGCTACTTGACTCTGCAGGGCCGAGGAGTCTAGTCTAGCTCCAGGACCAACCAAGCCTCCTCTGCGCCAGTTCGGGAACTTCTGGAGGAAGCCGGGCTACCGGTGAGTACCCGGTGAGGCGCTGGACTGAATGGGAAGTAGTTGCTTCCAAAATCGGACCACAGCCCAGAATCCTGCCTCTGTACCTAGTCCGAGCCTTAGCCCGCGCGCCCCAGATGTTGCCTGGTTTTCCTCTGTGGCCATCAGCAGCTTCCACCTCCATTTGCCCAGTTTTCTTGGCTTTCATTGATGCAAAACAAATCGGGAGAAGGCCACTGCTCAGCAAAGCGCCTGTCTACAGCGCTTAACTTGAATTAATGCATTGGAAAAGGCCCTTTTGTATTTGCAAAATGACGTGTGTGGTTAACTCTTATTCATAAAGACGTATGCTTAATACCGGTTTCTGCTAATTTCTATTTTTTTTTTTATTTCTTAAATGTCTTTCCCCTCCCTTAAAACAATCTATTTTGCACATTTCAAAACAGACTGTTTGTTTTTCAGGTTCACTTAAGATGAACAGGGAAAACTGGAAACTCAAGTGTTGTTAGCTCTAGGGTCATTACCCACAATTATTTTTTAAAGTCTTTTATTTATATTTAGAACAGGGATAGTGTGCAGAATAAAGTACTTAAAACTTATTTTATAAAAAAAGAATATGATTAAAATTTAATATCAAATTAAGTGTACATCTATGACTTGATTCATAATTTCAATCTTCGGACAGTGATACTGGTTTGGAATCCTTCTTCTAGGGCCCCAGGAAATGTCTAAGATTTTAAAATGGATCCATACGCCATTAAGAGATACATGAGTTCATACAAAAATGTGTAGGAGTGTTGGGTGGAGACACACCGGTTAGGAGATGGAGACAAGAGGATGGGGATTCTGAGAGCAGCAGGGGGCGGGGAGGGGCCCTCTCAGGAAAAGAAAAGGATTAACTTTGAAATAAAAGGGGGATGGAAAAAAACCTTTCACTAGAATGAAAGCAATTTTTAAAGAGCTGGGTGTGGTTCATGCCCCAGCCTCAACACTGGACCTGGAAATGGGAGAATGGTTTCAATTTCAGATCAACCTGAACCAGATTAAGTCTAAACAAAACAATAACAGCACCCCCCAAAAAAACCAAAATAACTCCTTTACTATTTTACTAATAAAAATATCTCTGGTTAGTAAACTTAAATAAAAGTTCAAATTAAATAAGAACGTTTTGAAACTGCAAGCTGTTCTCTAAAACATCAGCAAAAAACGGTTAACTTGGATGAGGGAGCAACGTGAGGTTTTCCAAGGCAAAATTAACAAAGCGTTCTGGGCTTGCACAGCAAGTCTCCCATTCTGAGGCCACGCCCCACTGTCTCTGTGCTGGACAGCGGAATTTCAGCCAGCATGGGTGCCTGATGTAAGTGCGGCTCTTGTGAAGCAGCTCATGGGGGCTCTAGTTGGTTTCTCCCCCTGGGAGTAGAGGGTTAAGCTCCTGTGGGTGAGAATCACTGTGAGTCTTTGGGGGAAGTGCTTCATTTACAGCTGGGACTTGAACTAGCTGTTTCTTCTCCTCCTCCTCTTCCTCCTCCTCTTCCTCCTCCTCCTCTTCCTCCTCCTCCTCCCCTACCTCCTCTTCTTCTTCCTCCTCCTCCCCTACCTCTTCCTCCTCCTTCCCTACCTCCTCCTCCTTTTCTCTTCCTCCTCCTCCTCCTTCCCTTCTTCCTCTTCCTCCTCTTCCTCCTCCTCCCTCTTCTGAATTCATTGGCTAGTTTTTTGGGGGTTGGGGGTTGGGGGGAAGGGATTTGGCTTTGACTCTGTTTTGTTTTTTAGGAAAGTAAGTAGAGTTATAGTAAAGTGTCCCCAGGTCTGAGCTCTTCCCACCAGCGTGCTCCACACAGGGAACATGGGTGGTGTGTGTGAAGCTTACATTTTTCTAGTGGGCTGCATAAAAACAGTGAACAAAAATGGTGACATCATTTTTATTGGCAGTTTATGTCTCCACACGCCACCAGGACAGCCTTCAAGTTGCCATCTTGCTCCCAGAGCCCACTTCTGTTCCAGCTTGCCACATTTCCAGGGCTCATGGCCACAGCAGCCTTGGCACAGCTCCACGCTGTGAATATATAGAGCATGGAGATGTCTTTCCTTCCTTTCATTGTCTAATAATTACCAGGAAATGCCACCGATTTGGGGAGCAGACTCTAGAGCCATGCAAATAGACAATGCTTTATCCCTTTTCTCTTTCAACGAGTGAGTCTCCCTCTAAGATGCTAGGGCTGGGCCAATAAGGAGAAGAACCCTGTTAGCTGTCTGTCAAGAGAAGGGATAGACGATGTCCACTGAGTCTCTGGCCCCATATTCTCCTGCTTCACACTGACTGACCACACCCAAACCAGGGGAAACCGCCATCAAACAAAGCAAGAAGCTGGTGACAACCCTAGGTCCCTCCTTCCTGGGGAGAGTTAGCTTGAATCAGTGTTGCCCTCCTCTGCTGAACACATGCATGAAGTCCTCAGCCTTGCTGGCTGCTAGATGAGCAACTAAAGATGCTGATTTGGTCTAGGCTGAGAAGGTCCTGATGAAGTCTAGCTTACAGGACTGGCATGAGCCAGGGGCTCTGTAGGAATCTAGCCAGGACCTATGCCATCTCCACTCACTAACTGTCATATCCATTCCTGGATGCCTGTTACTGGCCTGCTACTTGCCTGGGCTTCCAGTTTGCTACACAGGTCAGAAGACTTAAAAGGTGACTTAATTTAAGGGTCAGGAAACTCACCTTCATATTGCCTCCTTTCTTAAAAACACACAGACCAATCTCTCCTTCAGTTTCCACACTTTGTAGCTCCTATAACTGAAACACTGCAAAGCTACACATTGCCAAACTATTTGCTAAGGGTTCTCCTATCCACACCTTGGGTTTGTGACATGCAGTTCCTACAAAACTCAAGATTCTGCATACCCAAAGGCATTTGTTTCTCTTGAGTTAAGAAATATACTGGCCTGAAACATATACTCACACGTGCATGCACACATGCACACACACATACCTGCACACACATACACACACGCCCCACAGAGCCAGGCTATAGGGGTATCCAACAACTCCAAATGCTACTGGAAGCCCAACTCCAGCCCCAGGAAAGTAGAGGTGCCCAAGGCGCCCCCTTCCAGCCCCTCCAACCTTCTACAACTCTCCTGGCTCTCCTATGCTCTCTTTCCACACAGATTGGCCTCTAGATGTTTCTTTTTGGTAACTTCATCTCAAAGTTGAACTTACACCAACATTCGTGCAGATTAACCCAATCAGTGGGGAACCAAGTAAAAGTGTCTAGCAGCCCAGAGGAAAAGGGTAACAGGAGAGACTTTTACATATATTTTTAAAAAAATATTTGGGAATTTCACAAGAAGAGACTTATAAAAAATACATACTTTATCTTTAATTATGTGTATCTGTGGGGGGGGGGTGTGCACACAAGTGCAGATGCCCTCAGAGACCAGAGGTATTGGATCCTTCGGGAGGTAAATTTCCATGTAGTTGTAAGCTGCCTGCTATGGACTCTGGGAACTAAACTTAGGTCCTCTGGAAGAGCAGCCAGTATCCTTAACCTTTAAGCCATCTCTCCAGCCTCAAGGGGTACTTTTAGAAAACATTTTTTAGTTTTCAGCAGACGACTTTCAATGAGTCAGTTCTTTCCTTCTACCATATGGGCCCAGGGTCAAACTCAAGCCATCACCTTGGTAGCAGGTGACTTTGCTGCTAAGTCATCATGCTAGCCCAAGAGGCACTTCTTCACAAAGGACAAGCACTATTTTTCTAAAAGAGAATAAGAAATAAAAAACCTGTCATCTCATCCCCAAAGCCACTTGGGCCACACCGTCTGTTCTGCCAAAGGAAAGAATCCGGAGCGCAATTGCTGAGCGGACGCTCCTAAAGCCCGGGTTAATCCGGTAGAGAATGATGACAGCAATTTTATAATGTAAATTTGTTTGTGATCTGTTTTTAGTCTTTATTCCCTTCTGAAAGGGATAGAGATAGAGGGATTTGCAGTGTATTAAACCATTTCTCTAACAATTGCCTCTTTGTAACCAGCCGCTGTGTCCCAACACCCCAACAAAAAGTCTGTTCTGGAAAATTGGAAATTTATGACATGAATGCAAACTCGCCCCCAGAGAACAAATGTTGCCATGAGCACAGAGAGGTTCAAAGAGTAGCCACCCGATCCTCAAAGCTGTCACTGTCCCTATAGTAAAAGTGACTCAGGTTGGTGCTTTGCCAGCCTGGAGTGCCCCAGGGGTATTATGTTATGTAGAAAAGCTGTTTTTGAGTGGCTACCAGAAAGGAAGGGGATAGTTGTGGGGTTCACATGTGGAAGGGGGTCTCTGAGCATGCCAGCATTGCCCTGTGTCACTATTTCTCTTCTCCAAGATTATACCTTTGTATACTTTTGAGGCTCAAGTAGGCAGAGTCTGCATTTTGGGGAGGCACTGTTATCACAACGCATTGTTGAGCTGGGTGGGGCCCTGTGTGTGGCCTCTGTACATCAAGACTCCCACCCCACCATGGGCTACTATCCTTAGTTAAGGTTTCTATTGTCGGGAAGAGACACCGTGACCACAGCAATTCTTATAAAAGGAAAGCATTTCATTGAGGCTGTCTTACAGTTTCAGAGGTTTGTTTCATTATCTTCCTGGCAGGAAGCATGGGGGCATGCAGGTAGGCATGGTGCTGGAGAAGGAGCTGAGAGCTCCACATCTGGATCCACAGGCAGCAGGAAGAGAATGCCACAGCGGGCCTGGCCTGAGCATGAGGCCTCAAAGCCCACCCTGAGTGACACACTTCCTCCAACAAGCTAGACCCACTCCTCCTAAGATTGCCACTACTAAAGCTGAGCATTCAAACACTTGAGGCAGGTGACAGTCCCCGAGACACAGAGGATTATGGGAGCCTGGGAGAGGAGTAGAACAGAGCCCTAGACCCAGACATTTATCAGGCTAAAGAGCGAATAATGTCCATTGGTGGAGCCTAGGGTCACAGAGTCAACCTCAAACCACCACAGCTGCTAATGTGGGGCTCAGAATAATAGCACATCAGACAGCATCAACCTCATGCATCTTTCTGGCCAGTTTCTACCTCTTGAGCCTCACCTTGTCCAAAGCAATGGATCCACAATTGCCACCCTCCCAAGGCCTCTGATTAAGCCTGACATGAGGCTAGTCTCTCTTGTTCCACAAAAACACTTTTACTGTCCTAAAGAGGGCTTGCCCAATGAAGATGTTTGGTCAAATGCTAAGACACACATGAGATGTACGGTGTTCTTGGTAGCTAGCCACAAGACATCTGACGGGATATATTGTTGAAGCCGTCATCTGCTGCCAGCACAGACTTGCATTATCCGCAGCTGCGCCCAACTCTATCAGCGCTTCCTGTTTCCTGAATTCTTGTAGTACTGATGTTCTAAAACCTCTGGAAGCAAATGGTCTCTGTGCTTCACACACAGGAAAAATTCCATTTTGTACAGCCCCAGCAGACCTTGAAGCAACAAGTGGATCCCAGTCTGTCTTGGCCTGTACTGTGGTGCCATGGTCTGATGAGGGTCAGAGTCAGCCCCAGAGGAGCTCTGCATGACCTGCCTGTCTGATTGGCATGGTGTGGGGGGGAAACCAGGACTCCAAAGTCCACACACCCTGTAGCTATTCTTTGTGTAGACCAGGGGGACGCTATCTACAAGATGCACACTCAATGTTTACCATATCCAAGTGCGAACAGCATGAGTGTCAGAAACGTGCAAATGCACTTTCCATGAGCCAGTTAGCGTCAAGGGTTGTTGGGGTAAGTACATGCCTCGGGTGGCCTCTGGACAGTTGTCCCCACCAGTGTGCCTTCACACGCTGTGTGGAGGATGCTAGAACATCAGCACTTCCAAATGAGACAATGTTAACTCGGAGCTTTCCAGTCTGTTCTTCCACCTTGGTGACTTGGGACCAGAGCGAAGAAAAACATCACCCAGAATGGACAAAATCTTCGTTCAAAGCAGAGTCCTGTCCACGCCCATTCCCAGGAACTGTGAGGACTCACCACTCAAGCTTCCTCTCTGAACCTCACCACCACCAGCTGCAGCCAGTTTGGGAAAAAGCATGGGTCCTGCCAACATCCACGCCTCTATGTAGGTAGCCTTTTCCCCTAACCATAAAAAAGGAGCTTTACACGTGCATTTTGGGTTTTCATACCCTGTTTACTGCCCACAGATGCCACGCTGATGGATCCAGCTTTGGAAAGGCCTGGTTGCTCTGGACAAGAAACCCTGATTGGTAAAGAACAACTGACCAGCTGTCCCCAGTCCTGTCTGGGGTCATGTGAGCCTCCAGTGAGCTGAGACTGGAGCATATGGATTCTGAACACTACTGAATGTATATATGTAAAGCATATACATGTGCCTATGCTATGTGTGAACATGATGCACTAACGTGTTTCACGTGTTTGGGTTGTGACAGCACATGTATTGTGTTCCGTGCATTCCTGTGTGTTGTGACATACCTGTGTGTGTGTGTGTGTGTGTGTGTGTGTGTGTGTGTGTGTATGTGTGTGTGTGTGCTTGTGCAGATATACACAACTTTTTCCCCCATCGAGGCTTCTGAGTTCTAGGTGCCAGTCTTGAAGTAGAACATTTCCAGCTCTGCAGGATCACCTTCAGATCTCATCTGGCTCTGAGACCCCTGGTTATCCAGTTGTTCAAAGGGCAGAAGGGGACCTTTCTGTGAAGGCCATGTGTGGCCAGGTAGCTTTTGGTTTGGAAGGATGTGGTACCTGCTCATCGCATTGGTGGGAATACTTTCAGCACTAAAGGGGACAGGGACACAGCACATAATATCTAATTGGAAAATGGCTATGCTGACAAATGACAGGGACAGACAGACTCCAAGGATACCGACCTCCTTAGGAAACCTCATTGTAGCTTGTGGTCCTCTGAACACACCCACAAAATGAACAGGCTCACAAAGAGGATGTTGGCTTTTCAACTGCCCCTACCCTGCACTTCTACCAACCAAACATGTGAACTAAAAGTCCACCCCCACCCCCACCCAGCACTGGAAGCTCTGTTCTCAGACACTGTCCCCAGAGACCAGGCTTGAGATAGGCATTCGGACCTCCCCTTAGTCCCATCTGGGCTCTCACCCTCTGTGGAGTGACAGTGAGAAGGCCTCTGTGCTGAGGGTGAGTGGGGTGAGTCCTTGCAGGCACACACTCAGGCTCATTCATTGTCCAAGCACCTGAGAGTCCTGTGGCTTCTGATAAGACTTCAGTGACATACCCAGGACCTGGACTCTCACTAAAAGAATACTTGTGGCCAGTGAACAAAAGGGTGTTGTTCTAAAAGGCCGGAAGGTAGAAGGAGGCATGGTTGCTCTTCCGAGTAGATCAGCCTCTGTAATATGACACTTTCCCTTTTCTTTCTCTAAATTGATTTATTTTATGCCTATGGGTATTTTGACAAATGATATCAGAAGAGGGTGTCATAACCTCTGGAGCTGGAGGAACATTCATTTGTGAGCTGAGACTCAGATCTGGGTCCTCTGAAAGAGTAGCAAGTGTTCTTTTCCTTTTTTATCATGGTAAAATATACATAACAAATATTACTTAAACCTTTTTTGTGCCGTATTAGGGATAAACCTGGGTCCTGTGCATGCTAAATGAGCATTCTGTCACTGAGCTACACCCCAGCCCAATTTTAATCACTTTTAGGTGTCTCATCCAACATTAAAGATGTTCACAACATCAGTCAAAACCCATCTATCTCCAAAACATTTACACAGCTCACAAATTTATTCTTAAGCCACAGTTATTGTCTTAGTTATGGTTTCTACTGCGGTGAAGAGACACCATGACCACAGCGACTCTTATATAGGAAAACATTTAATTGGGGCTGACTTACAGTTCAGAGGTTTATTCATTATCATCATGGTGGGAAGCTTAGCTTAGTAGCACGCAGGCAGACATGGTGCTGGAGAGGTAGCTGAGATTTCTACATCTTGATCTGCAGGCAGTTGGAAGAGACAGTGAGCCACTGGGCCTGCCTTGAGCATGTGAGACCTCAAAACCTAGTCCCAGTGATATATTTATTTCAACAAAGCAGTTGTTGAACTCCTAACAGTACCACTCCCCATGGACCTATGGGGGCCAATTTTCAAACCACCACAATTACTGAAGTATTATGCCTATAGAATAAAATGTCCCTGGGTTGGAGAGATGGCTCAGCAGTTAAGAGCACTGACTCCTCTTGCACAGGTCCTGAGATCAATCCCCAGCAACCACATGGTGACTCACAAACATCGGTAATGAGATCTGATGCCCTCTTCTGGTGTGTCTTTAGATAGCATCTTAAGGAAAAACAAGAAGAAGAAGAAGAAGAAGAAGAAGAAGAAGAAGAAGAAGAAGAAGAAGAAGAAGAAGAAGAAGAAGAAGAAGAGGAGGAGGAGGAGGA
>NC_034592.1:163029961-163045244 GCF_900095145.1 Mus pahari | reverse complement strand
GAGGAGGACGAGGAGGAGGACGAGGAGGAGGACGAGGAAGAGGAAGGAGAAAAGAAGAAGAAGAAGAAGAAGAAGAAGAAGAAGAAGAAGAAGAAGAAGAAGAAGAAGAAGAAGAAGAAGAAGACCACCTTCCAATATGTACAATTCTGTGGATGCTGATAATACAGTCAATACATCTGGCCACTACCATGACAAGCCATAGAATACTGCCATTGCCTGCTCTAACAACCCTCCAGCACTCTGACCCCATGACTCTGATCTTTCAGGTCAAATGATGGCTCCAGAGTGTTCCCTCGGTGCAGCAATTGAAAGGGAGGCTTTGCTCAGCGCAAACCACCAACCCAGGTTCCTCACTGGGCCTCAGCCCACCACAGAGTGAGAACAGGTCTCCATCTAGCATGGGGGAAACAGGTTGTGTAGCCTTGTCCTCAGACATGAACTGTCTGCCTGCAGCTACCCTCAATATCTCTCTGTCTCTCTCTGTGTCTCTCTCTCTGTCTCTCTCTGTCTCTCTCTGTCTCTCTCTCTCTCTTTGTTTTTGTTTGTTTGTTTGCTTGCTTGCTTTTTTTTTTTTTTCGAGACAGGGTTTCTCTGTGTAGTCCTGGCTGTCCTGGAAATCACTGGCTTCGAACTCAGAAATCTGCCTGCCTCTGCCCCCTCCCAAGTGCTGGGATTAAAGGCATGCGCCACCACGCCTGGCTCTGGCTGTCTCTCTTAAAGAGTCCCCCCCTTTGATTTTTTAAAGGTGTGACCTTGAAGTAGCCTCTGAGGTATGAGAGGTATTTGGGGAATGGAGATCCCAGTTAGGCCTTAATCTTGATAAAAGGTCACACTAATCTATCCCTAAGATGTTCCTTCTCACAGCTCCCAGCCACCAAAGAGTATGTATGGAGAAGCCCCACAATGAAGGCCCAAGGCTGAACTCCCCTTCTGAGTAAGCTTCCTTCCCACACTCCGAGAGAGGCTTCTAGGGCTCACACACAGTGAGGGCTTCAGATCCGCCCTTCGGATGGAGGTAAGAAGGAAGGAGAGCCACGGTCAGCCTGAGCATCTTGAGTGAGGACAGTTCTGTCAGTGCTGACTAAGCAGAAATGAGAGGCCACGTGTGGGCCAGGAGCTCACCACCCCCCACCCCCCAGGGCTAGAACTGAGTTCTCATCTTCATGGCTAGAAGCCTATGAAACCACAGACTGTAAACCAGCTGTAAGGACCTTGATCTTATGAGGGAGTGCTCCTATGGATGGCAAGGAAGAAACATTGAAACCCTCCCTGGTAAGTGCTGGAGAAAGACACCACTGAATGCTGCCTGCTTCGAAGAGGCAGGCATTGGGAGGGAGGTTTCCACCTCAAATGTCATTTTTCCATTTTGTACTTCTTTGATCTGGAGATGTCTTTAATAAAGAAAACGAGACATCAGGGTGGAGTCACTGTCCAGGTGACAGAACACCTCACTCACCCTGGAGGGTTGTCCAGGGCCACTTCTGGCACTGGTGTAGGCACACACAGGGATTCAAAATCCCCCAGTGGTAACGGTTATGCATCCAGCCAATGGATGTTAGGGATGAAGCTGTGATTAAATTTCCTCCGTAACGACCCTAAGTAAATCTTTGCAATTTTCATTTTGCTGAGAATTAATATAGATTGGTGCCCTTGTTGCCGACTCCCACTTTAATCCAAAATCGCTCATTAAGAAGAGACCAGCAGACGTCGGTGGGCAAGACCTGTGGCTGAGCCTGGGATGGGAATACCGGGCCAGGCAGGCTCCAGATGGACAGAAGCAGCTGCCCTCATTACGTGCTGGGCGCTGATCTGAAATGCTGACCTGCTTCTCTGCACATTACACATATTAAATGAGAACTCACATGGCAGGGCCCCTGGAGAGGGCTCTGCTCTCTCTTCCTCTGAAAGATCCCTGTTCCCTATGCTGCTGGGAACGGGGCTGGAGGTTTGTGGTCCAAGCACAAAATGAAGTGGGGGCTCTCATTCCAAAATCATTAAGGATTTTAGGATGGTGACAGCAGAGCTTTGAGCCATGCTCAGGTCCCTTAACAGCCAGCAGGCCCTGGGCAATGCTTAGGTCACACAGCCACAAGCCACCTATGCCTGAGGGAGCCCCTTGCAGCCCAAACGGGTTTACATCAAGTTTACTATCTTTTCTTTCTTCTCAAGTAGCCAGGACCCAAAAGCCATAGCCGTATGTGGCACTTGCCCATACACACACACACACACACACACACACACACACACACACACACACACTTGCACATGTATACACATGTATACACAAATGTTCATATACCTCCACATGCAGTCCACACATGTCTACGCAGGTACATACCTATACTTGCACATACATGCTCACCCTCACATTTACACATGTGTGCTCACACACACACATGCACAAACAAGTGCCTTGCACATGGTTCTCTGGACACTAATACCACTTGGGAAGTGGCAACAAACATGTCTACTGCTGTTGCCCTTGCTCCTCTCAGAAGGATGAACCCATCTAGTCTTGGGGTGGAGAGCTAACACAGATTGACAATGGGTAGCTCTGCCCTCAGCCACTGTCAGACCCCAGCATGAGGCCCAAGCAACGCAGGTGACTGGATGCCAGTAAGTTCCATTCAGTCAACCACGACAAGGAAATGACTTGGCCACTCACTGAAAGGACACTATGCAATAAGTCATTTATTAATGATATTCCAGCCACCCACCTTGTCTCTCTGACGCTGACAGTTCTAGGACCTGAGTGAACACATGAGCAGAAGTATTGTTTGCAGCATGTATGGCCTCCATTTTGGATTGTTCTTGTTGTTTGAGGCAGGGTCCCACTTTGTAACCTTGGCTGGCTTGGAACTCACTAGGTAGGTTAGTATTGTATTTACAGAGATCCACCTCTGCCTCCTGGGTGCAAGGACTAAAGGCCTGTGTCACAGTGCTAGCTTAGTTTCCACTTTGAAGGAAGGGGCAGTCACCCAGGCATAAAAATCTCTGGAAGGACATGTGAACAGGCCACCATGGGCCTCTAGGGAAGGTGCTCAAGAACAGCTAATAGGACAAGGGGGAGGTCCTCTTCCCCACATGCCTCTCATCTCTGAATTTTCCTCTACCATTGTAGTTACTGGACTAAATGATGATCCCCAAAATATGTATATATGGTCCCAGAATGATATGACCTTAGCCACCAGGAGCAATAACTTTGATGATGATCCCTAAGTGACTCTGATAGGGTGTTTTACATAAATTCCCAGAAAACTATAGGTAAAAAAATAAAAATTTATCAAAGTGGTACATGCAGCTCTCCCAGCCAGTAATCAAGCTGAGGCTGTGCTAGACTGAAGTGTGTCTAAGAGAAACCAGCACATTCCAGCGAATAAACCTATTGCTTTGTCTCATATTCGTACTCCTCTTGTCCAAACATGGGATCTACTGGCCCTACTGACACCCAGGAAGAGGGACATTCAGTGAGTCCCCAGCAGGCTGAGCTCCATCCCTGCACAACCCTGGACCTGCTTCCCTCTCCTGATCTCACTGCACCTTAGACTAGTCTTCATACATGGGACTGCATCATCCAGAACAGGCCACCACCCTGCTTCCAGAATCTGTGACTATGACCTGTCTGATGAAATGCTGCTATAAAGCTGCAGATCTGGAGAGTAGGCAATATCCCCCCACTATCCTGTTCCATGCATCCGTGTGAGAGCCAGAGCAGGAGTTCAGAGACAGAACCACTTGGGAACAATGACTTACAGATAGAGGAGAGAGAGAGAGAGAGAGAGAGAGAGAGAGAGAGAGAGAGAGAGAGAGGAGGATTGACAGCCACTGCCAGCA
This sequence comes from Mus pahari, assembly GCF_900095145.1. Classification (NCBI taxonomy): domain Eukaryota; kingdom Metazoa; phylum Chordata; class Mammalia; order Rodentia; family Muridae; genus Mus; species Mus pahari. Next base: position 163,041,410 of record NC_034592.1, on the reverse strand, counting down.
GCAGCAGCAGAAGAGCACTGTGGGATGATCTGCCCCGAGTGACTCAGGTTTCTGCCTCTGAGCATAAGAGAAGCAATTTTGTTCCCAGCCATCCAGTATGCGATACTTAGTTGCAGTATGCGATACTTAGTTGTGGAGCTCCAGGGCCTCCACCAGAAGCCTCGGGAAGATCCTTCAGTTCTGTGTAGAATTAGTCATTCAGCTATGCCTTGGGCTCACATTGGGTACCAGTTTACATTTCCTCCTTTCGGACACATTAAGTCTTATCTCTGACTTTATTCTGCTAGAGGAATCCGAGGCTTACAGCTGGCCAGCTGTGTGTCCCTAACCTTATCCCTACATGTGAGGGCAAAAGGTTACACAGCTTACATTGCACACATTACAGAGAGATACTTAATCCAGGAACTGACCACAGAGACACTTGCCAGCCCGACAGCCTCTCTGCTCTCTGCCCAGGAGCTACACTGTGGAGATATCTAAAGGCTCAGTGCTATGGTTGTGCATGGCACATGCTCTGGAAATACAAGCATCCATGAGACAAGAATCATATAGTCATATATCTTGTTACTCTCACCTCACAGGGGAGGAGGTGAGAGGGTTCATCTCAGGTCTCAGTTACTGTCTACAGGGACAAGAACATGAACCAAAGTCTTCCTGACCCAACCTCACCCACAGAAGACAATGGCCTGTCTAGTTCAGTCAGGATTGCGGTGGCACCTTGGAAGGTTTCTAGGAAGAGATTCCTTGCAAACTTCCTTGTGCCCTGGTTTCCTGGGCACTCACTTTAAGACATCCTGGCCTCAAAGCATGGAGGGTTACCAGAAGTTCCAGGCATATAGGGAGCCACCCTAAGGAAGAGACTATAGTAGCCAGGCTTTCTATACAGGCTGAATGCCAGTAGTAAGGAGGGTGGCCTCAACCCTCAATAGCCAGAGGAAACAGTGCCTGCTCCAATGGAAAGGAGAGAAGAGAGGAAAGGGGAGGAAAGGAGGGGCAAGAGAAGAGAGAAGAGAGGAGAGAAGGAAGCATACAGGGATAAAGAATATAGAAAAGAGGTGAAAGGAAAGGGGGTACTACCTGTTCTCCTTCCTACCTGTTCCCCTTTCCATCTGCTCCCCTTCCTACTTGTCCCCCTTGCCACCTGCATACCTTGACCTTTCCCACCTGCTCCCCTTCCCACTTCATCCTTCCCACCTGGACCTTTCCCACCTGATCCCTTTCTCACCTGTTCCTCTTCCCACCTGCACCTTTTCACCTGCTCCTTTCCCACCTGCTCCCCTTCTCACCTGCTCCCCTTCCCAACTGCTTCCCTTCTCACCTGTTCCCTTTCCCACCTGCACCTTTCTTACTTGTTTCCCTTCTCACCTGCATTTATCCCATCTGCTTCACTTTCCACCTGCATCCTTCCCACCTGGATCCTTCCCACCTGTTATCCTTCCCACCTGCATCCTTCCCACCTGTTATCCTTCCCACCTGCATCCTTCCCACCTGCATCCTTCCCACCTGGATCCTTCCCACTTGCTCCCTTTCTCATCTGTTCCCCTTCTTGCCTGCTCCCTTCCCACCTGCTCCCCTTCCCACTGTATCCTTCTCCCCTTCTCCCCTTCTGGCATCTCTTGTCTCTTATTTCCCCACATGCATCCTTAAGACCTGCCCTGCAGATTCTCCATCAATCATAATGTCCTTAGCAGATCTGCAGCTCTAAATCCTTGTTTCCAACCAGCCTGATTGGCCAGCTTCCTGCTTATTTGCAATTTTTCAGGCTCAGAAGTTTCTTCAAGGTAGACAAAGCCCATCAGAAATCTGGGTATAGGTTGGATGTTCACCTCTCACATAGATTCTGTATGGTGACCAAAGGTACACTGTGAAGGGGACTTTGGAGACATGAGTGGCACTACCTTCCTGGGAAAGAATGAAAGAGAGGGCTTTGATAGGTCTGGTCCAAGTGACACTGAGATTGATGAGTTCTTTTAATATTTATTTATGTTTATGTATACGAGTGATCTGTCTTCACACACACCCAGAAAAGGGTATCAGGTCCCATTACCGATGGTTGTGAGCCACCATGTGATTGCTGGGAATTGAACTCAGGACCTCTGGAAGAGAAGCCAGTACTCTAAACCACTGAGCCATCTCTCCAGCCCTCTGTCTTTGAGAACCTGTAATCTGGCCTGGTGGTGAGTCCCCTGCACAGCAAACAGTAACTATTTCATCTGTATGCCTCGTCTGACTGCCTTATCTGCACATTTCCACCAGTAGCATTAACTGTCAACTTGATACAGCCCAGAATCACCTCATGAAAGGAGTCTATTTGAATAATTGTATTTATTAGGTTCATCTATGGGCATGTCTGCGAAGGATTGACTTAATTATTAATTGAGGCATAAGGCCTCAGCCCACTGTGGGAAGTACCATCCCTAGGCAGATATTTCTGGTCTATATAAGAAAGCTAGCAAACAGTCTGGAGAGATGGCTCAGAATTTAAGAGCCCTTGCCAGTCATTACACGAACCAGGGTTTTGTTTTCTAGTACCCACGTGATGGCTAAAACTCCAGTTTCAGGGACTCTGATATGCTCTTCAGGACCCCGCAGGCACAGGAACACATGTGGCATGCATACAAGGCCAAACACTTATACACATAAATCTAAAGATAAAGAAGAAAGCTAGACACTATAACCCTGAGGCGAGGAGGCCCGAAAGCACAGCAGAAATGATTTCTGTATCAGGTTCCTGCTTGAGTTCCCACCTGACTTCCCTCAGTAATGGATTGTAAACTGGAAACTTAAGCCAAATAAAACCTTTACTCCCAAGTTGCTTCTGGTCAGCGCTGTATCACAGCAACCGAAAGGAAACTAAGGACCCTCAGCTAAGCTTGTCTCCCGGATCAGGGTCTGCCTTACACGAGCACTTCACTTGTGCTTACACAACTCACCTGAGTGGCTGCTCCCTCCCTTTAAGTCCAGGAATCTATCAGTCTTCATGCTCAGAAGTCAGGGAAGGATATATTCATTCACATCAAAATGAGCTGAGTGGAGATCTTAAGGTTCTGGGACACATGCAGGCTGAGCAGCCAGATTGAGCCTGCCCTGGTAGCCAGGCTCTGGAATTCACACTGGATCCTTGTTTGGTCACCAGACTCCTCCAGAGCTAAATGTGTCCACTGAGTCTGTGCAGTGACCAATAAGAAAGCAAAACTAGCCACCTTTTCCCAGGCAGGGACAGCAGAGCCAGAGATTCGGAGGCAGAGTCCGTTCCCTATCCAGCCTCGGCGATAACCAAAAGGCAGAAGATTCTGTCCTCATCTTGAGGGTCAGGCAGAGCCGAGTGAGATTACAGGCTGCCCATAGAAAGCACACAAATGGTCACTAGCATCATCAAAATGGCACAGTGCTAATGATATCATAGGATGTCTTCCACGTCAATAATAAAGTGTGTCCTGATCCACACCAGTGCTGGGGACCTCCATGTAGCCACATGTATACAGTCGTTTAAAAGTCAATTCCCCACTGGGCGTGGTGGCACATGCCTTTAATCCCAGTACTTGGGACGCAGAGGCAGGTGGATTTCTGAGTTTGAGGCCAGCCTGGTCTACAGAGTGTACAGAGTGAGTTCCAGGACAGCCAGGGCTACACAGAGAAACCCAGTCTCGAAAAAAACCAAAAACCAAAAGCCAAAAACCAAAAAAAAAAAAAAAGTCAATTCCCTGAATACTCCAATCAGTGGAGCTGGGGTCAGGAGCTCCACTGATCTCCACAGGTGCTCTCTGCTCTTTCTTTGTCCTGGTGTGGGCTGTCCCTGGCTCCTTCTGGGAACCTCAGCTACCCTATCCCCTCTCAGGACCTTCTCTCTTTCCCCTCCCTCATTGTCTGGACAGACATCTGACTTCAACCAGGCCCTGAACCCATGTTCACCTCTTCCTAGGAGAAAACTGTGGCTTCCACTGGATCCTTCCTGTTCTTTGATGGTTCCTAGATGCCAGAGATAGTTTTCCAAGAGGCAAGCATCTCCACCTAGCAGAGCTGGGAGACAAAGCTGGGAGAGGCTTGGTTGTGCTTACACAGACCAGTCTATGTCCCCTTCATAAGCCTATCTCAGCCTCGCCAGCCACAGCCTAGCTCATACATATTGATGATGCCCTCTCTCTGTGGAGGTGGCTCCTGGCTTCATGGTCCTACTGATGCAGAGCGCCCTGCTCCAAGATCGATCGGGCTTTGTTGAGTGTCAGGCCACGCTGCGGCGACAGATGGATGCCCACTTCAAACCTCCACGCACAGAGACTGCACAAAGGAGCCAGGGATGTTTTTAATATCACACACTTGCCTCAGGCAAGTTTTCAATCTCCATCTAGCAGGGGCTCAGGCTTTTTTATCAGGCAAACGCCTTAAGCATTTTGTCAACTTGGACATCTGGCCAGTCGGTTAAAAAAATGTTCCTTTGCTAAAATATTTAGTGGTATAGCAGGGACCTAGCTGGAAACTCCCTTACTGCCATAGAGACATTCACACCAAGGGGGGGGGACCCAAGTATCCCCTAGCAACTGGGGTCCTCCAACTGCATGGGATCCACTATGGTAACCAAGCCCTGGACTGGTAGGAACCTGTTCTTATCTGTCTATCAGGATCTGTTGCATCTTAAAGCAGGATGGATGGTCTTCTGTGACTTCCTTCTAATTCAGCATAGCCAAAGATCTTGGGAGAATCTGTGAGCTTGGGAACCACAGCTAGAAAGAGGCTGAGACAAATGCTGGGCTCACATGGCTTCATCCCCCAGTGCACTTAGCCAGGCACCAACTTCCACAGGAACAGCTAACTCAGATGCACACTAACTAATGCCCTCCACGGACAAGCCACTTCGCACCGTGGACTATGCAACCATGAAAAGCTGATAGCACCGGCTTACTAGAGCAGAGAACAGCCCTGAGATGTGCTAGGAGGAGAAGCCAGACACAAAGGCTAAAAATGTTCTTAGCTGTTTGTTTCTATGAAGTGCAGAGAATGGGTGAGCCCACAGGGACCAAGAATGGCCACCAAAGGCCACCAGGGACTGCCAGGGTGATAAAGAGGGGATGGGAGTGATTGGTATTGAGTAGTGGATATTTGGGGAAAAGTGAAAAAATCTAGTAACAGGGGTGCCAGTTACACAATTCTAATTCATTCAGTGCAGCTGAAATGAGGCTTAACCACACACCTTATCATGTAAAACACACACATACACACATGCCCCACATGTCCCACACACATACCACATACACACATACACACATGCCTCACATGCCCCACACGCATACCACATGCAGAGACCACACACCACACCAACATACACACACAGACCACACACACCACACACAGATCACACACACACATACACACATGCCCCCCACACAGACCACACACACACAGACCACACACACATACACACATAACCCACATGCCTCACATGCATACCACATATACACAGAACACACACCACACCAACATACACACACAGACCACACAGACACAGACGGCACACATATACACACACATACCACACACACACACCACACATATACACCACACACATACAGACTGCACATATATACACACATATACCACATACACACCACACATACAAATAAAAAATAAAATTTAAAAAAAAAAGAAAGAAAAAAAAGAAGAGAAAAAAATAAAACTAGCTAGTCATGGTGACACATGTCTTTATTTTCTTTAATTATATATTTTCATTTTATGTGCATTGGTATTTTGCCTACATGTATGTTTGTGTGAGGATGTCAGATCCCCTAGAAATGGAGTTACAGACAGTTGCGAGCTGCTATGTGGGTGCTGGGAATTGAACTTGGGTCTTTTGGTTAAGAATAGCCAGTGCTCTTAACCACTGATCCATCTCTCCAGTCATCTCACCGTATGATGATGATATGTATATGGTGAGTTACATGACAGCCAGAGCTATGTAGAGACCCTGTTTCAAAAATCCAAACAACAGGGCTACAGAGATGGCCGTGTTCAGAGCATTTGTTATTCTTGAAGAGGTCCTAGATTCAGTTCCCAGCATCCACAGATCACAATCATCCATGATGCCAGTTGAAGGTGATCTGACATCCACTTCATGGTAGACATACACACATGTAGGCAAACATGCATACACATAAAATGAAATCCTTTTTTAAAAAATTAGGAAGAAGGGAAGAGAAGGAAGAGGTATTACAATTATATTATAATCTCAGAAAAATTCAAAAACATTTAATATGTTTAAGCAATTTCAAAGCAGAAATGATAAGATAGTGACTGTAGCAGCTGCAACTTACCAGAAGGCAAAGGTCACTGCACTGACCCATGTCCCACAGAGGGCATACTCTGGCCAAACCCTAGTAGAATCAAGAGGTTCCCTAGGCAACGGGAAAGGGTGTGAGAGCGGCTGAGTCGGCACACTGACATGTGAGAGGGACGAGGAAGACACTTCAGCGGCCTCAAGAAGCTGGAGGAGGTGAAGGAGCCTGGACCAGAGTGGAGGTCAGAGGAGGGACAGCGAGGGATGGATTGAAGTCTGGGTTTTGCTCAGTTGTGCACTGCTATAGAGGAAAAGGGGAAACTGAGGCAGCTGGCATCACCAGAAACGCAGCCTGTAAGCATGTCCCAGGAGGCAGCCCTGCCAACAGATGCCTGCTGCAAACTCACATATCCTTTCATCTGCATACTGGGACCCTAACTCACTTACACCTGCCTGCCTCAACCTACCCACTTCCTGAAGAGCATTTGCCTGTCAGAGCCCAATTCATGATGGGCTAGCTAAGGCTCAGAGGAAGAGGAAATGGGCCCCTGGCCAAGCTGAAGCTTCTAATAAGCAGACAAGGACTGAGGTCCAAGTTTGAGTCCAAAGCTCCAGCAGGACTACAGCAAGCCACCTCCAAGGGCAGCGAGAGGGTCAGTAACGCTGCAGCTCCAGAATAGAAACCAGCTCAGGGTCACAAGGAGGCCAGGGGGTGGCAGCTTCAGGGCTGACCCCTTGGTGCTCAGAGCTGACAGGCAGGGAGGCACCAGCTCTCACAAGCACTCCTTGGTCACCTTTAGAGGCTACCACTGGGCTTCACAGTGTGTCACGAGACCTGATCACCTCATAAGCTACTCATTGAGAATGGGCCTGGGCCACCAGTCTCTGTTCTGGCTTTAAGCTTAGGCAGCCACCATTCCTCGCTGCTTAGGAATTCCAGTCTCCCTAAGCTGGGCATGGTACAGGCTCAGCACCTCGGACAGCACCAGGAGCCGCGGGGCGCCACGCTGGTCACGCTCTCAGCTGCCAGAGGGACAAAAGCAGGCAGGGTCAAACAACCTGGGATGGCATCTGGACCCTGAAGCTGCAGCCCTTAGTCTCCTTGGACCCAACAACTCCTGAGCTTTACCCTCCCCATCAGGAATTGGGTTCTGAACAGACAGCATCCATCCTGCTGAAGAAGCTGGTCCCACTCAGTGCAACTTCTTCAAAAAGAACATTTGTTCTTCTTTCAAGGAGACGGGGCTGCTCCCTCCCTGCTCCTCAAATGAGCTTTCATGTCCCAGCAAAAGCTCAGTAACATGAAACACTCCTGCCTAGAGCCTGCCAATTATGTCCTGTCCTGAGACACAGTGGCTGCCCTCTCCTGTGGCTGCCGTGTTTGGAAACAGCGATGTACTACCCATGATGTTCCTTCCATTTGAGAGAGTCCTGAGCCTGTCACCCCCACTTTGGTGACTCTTTGTGTCACCTGCCTACATCTGGTCCCTGGGGACACCAGTGGGTCTGGGCCCACAGCCTCTCCCCCATAGCACTGGGACCAGAGCCACTGGTCCAATTCTGCTGTTGCCTTGCCTTTAGATGTTCAGCAACATGAATATTCTTATTTTTTATTTAAAACTAATTTGGAGTCCTCACTCTCCAAGGGGCTTCTAATCACCAAAAAGTGCCTACGGCAAAAACTGATTGACAGGCCAACGTGGGCACTTCTGAGGAACAAATTGGCCATTGGCAGCGCCACCTACAAAGAGAGATGCTAAGTGCTTGTTATTTATGAGCTATTAGGAAAATGCTTTCCACAGCTGCTTCCCACATGGGCAAAACACCTGTCAGACATCAGCAAACCATGAAAAGGCACTCAACCCATAGTTACTTTGTTTAGAAAGTCATTAAAATTAAATGTCAGCTAAAACTTAGGAAAACATTTATTCTTCAAACCCCTTTGAATCCCGCCCGCAAGCAAACAGTCGCCGACCCTGCCTTTGTGCGATGAAGATGCAAGGATTTGTGATAGCAAGACAAGGCTATGAGAGGAATCCAGAGCCTCCTGGGGCAAGAACTAGTGGACCACACATGTGGTACGGACATGGAAGTATAGCCTGTGCCTCCTGGAGTCACTGCTGTGGGCAGAACCACAGATACAATGATTATGGACATACTCAGAGTTTTGTCCCTGCCACAGAGAAAGAATCCAATGGTCAGCTCTAGAGGATATCTAATCCCCCAGGGCTGGGCAAAGGCTGTCCCCAGTGGTCCTGTCCTTACCAACATGATCAGGCCAGTTTTCCATCCACCAGGAGGCAGCTGCAGCTCCTCCATCTCTGTAAGAGTGCAAGAAGCTGCCAATTAAGACCAGTTCCAAAGATTCCTCATGACAAACAGGCCCAGGGTTAGGTTGGGTGGATGAGCAGAGGAACTAATTAAGGAGGGAGAGGGTCCCCTTTGCTGGAAGATTGATGCAAGTGTTCATCTGTCTCCCAAGAGCAAATGGGCTAGAGAGACTGGCCCAAGGAGCTTGCTGTCTTCAATCTACTCAGTATGGACAGAACATTGGATTTGAGGGCCAAGAGCCTTCATTATGAGCAAAGCTCAATGGACATGAGTTGGGTGGGAGGGTGCTACATCCCTGACTGCTGCTGGTCAGAGGGACAGATCCCCACAGACCACCAAGATTTTGCCTGTTCTTGGCTGCCTTGTCATGGACTTGGCTGAAGGGTCAGTTGCTGTCCACTAAAGACAGACAGATGAAGAAACAGCAAGTTAAGAATTAGAGTCCAGACCAACCAGAGTATCGGGCTGGAGAGTGTGGACTCTGAGCAGGGGGATGAGATGGACAGTCAACGTTGATCCAAACCCAGTAGCCAAAGCACGCTATGTGTTTGTCATGTAGAAGTGACTCCTGGTGACAGTCCCCTTAGCCAATTAAACGTGACAATGGGAAATGCTGGAAGCCCCATAGAAGACCAGGCAGAAGGAAGCTGATGGTTGGCAAAAAAGATCCCAGCCCTCCCAGAATCCCATAGAGGTGGTCCCTTCTCCAGAGCCATCACCAAACTCTGCCCTCACAGAGTACAAAAGCAATACATCGCACCTGACTCAGACAGCCGGGGACACCAGGATTTTGGGGGTTTGTCCCTAAGTCCCCACATTGGCTGGGCTGGAAGAACTGAGATCAGGTCAGGAAGAGGGAGTCAGGTCTGTGCTAGGCCATCTGAGTGATGACGGCAGCCTGGGCTCAGGTCTCAAGGACTTGGAAGGTGGCTTGCTGGTTACAAAAATCCTGACTGACCCAGAGACCAAGACTGCTACCTGCTGGGAGTGTCCCAAGGAAAGGTTTTAATTCTCTTTATGGAAAAGGCACATGGCTCTTAGATCAGGTGACCAGAAGACTGGAAAATCCCAGGATGCCCCTGCTGTGTACAGCCAGAGCTGGGGTGTAGGCGGGTCTGTATGAACAGTGCGGCTAGCTCTACAGTCGACACAAGGTTCCCCGTGGCCCTGTGCAGTGCCGGATTCAGTCTTGTGGTTCTCGATGAGCCCAGGGAAATGTTAGGATATGTTTCCATCCTGCACCTGGCCCAAAGAAGGCGGGAGCATGGGAACCACTCATGGGTTTGGAGGATGGTAATGAATGTTAAATGCATTAAACAATTTTATTGGACAGGTTATAATTTATGTCAAATATCTTGCATGCTTAGTGGTGTCTCTACCAGCATGACCTTGACACAGCCTCTCTCGGCTGAAACCTTTTTCCTGAAGTAGTTATGAGATTTGGCTGCCTACTCTGCGAAGATGGAGCACAGCTTTGAGATAAGGTAAACTATGAGTGTTGGCCAAATTCCTTCCAAGCCACAACTGTGAGAAGGCTAAGCCACAGAGCACAGGAGCTCTAGATGGTGGCCACTGGACAGAACTGGAGGCTCAAGCAATACTGCCTAGGATGCATACTGAGCTCTTTGGCCACCAGGGTCCCCTGGAAATGCTCACCCCTGTAGAGCAGTCTCCTATTCTTCTTCCTCAGCTTGTCACTGTCCCAGCTCAGACACCCTCTTTCCAGCACCTTACCTAGTCCTGCACTCTCCTTACCTTTTGTAGCCTGTGATCTTGCATCTGAATCCCAGCGCCAGGTCTGGAACCAGGAAGCTGGTCCTGGCCCTTGCTTTCCTGTGGGCTCCCCCTCCCAATCTATAGCGGCAGTGGCTACTTAAGAAACAACCCACACATTCACACTAAAAGGCTGAGTGTGGTGGTGCATGCCTTTATTCCCAACACCCAGAAGGCAGAGGCAGGAAGGTCACTGAGTTCAAGGCCAGTCTGGACTACATAGTGAGTTCTAGGACATCCAAGACTGTATAGAAAGACCTCTCAAAAAACAAAAACAAAACAAGAAGAAAAAAGACCCCACCAAATCCTTGGGCTGGAGAGTCTTCTCAATGGCTGTGAGCAGCCCATGTAGATATTCCAGAGAAGAAGGGTTCAATTCTCAATATCTACACGGGCTGCTCACAACCATCTCTGACTCTAGTCCCAGATGATCTGAAACACTCTTTTGGCCTCTATGGGGATTGCATGCATGTGGTTCACAAACTCACTCACATACATAAAAATAAGTAAAAATCACAATACACACACACAGACACACACACACACACACACACGCACACACACACATACACACAAAATCAGCCGGGCAGTAGTAGTAGTGCATGCCTTTAATCCCAGCACTCAGGAGGCAAAGGCAGACAGATCTCTACAGAGGTCCAGGACAGTGAAATCCTGTCTCAAAAAAAGTGTTTTAATCATTTTTAAAACTATGTTGAAAACATAGTTTTTAGTGTTTTATGTTTTTAACATAATTTTTAACATAACAGGTTTTGTAGCAGCTTAACACACATGGATTATCCATCTTAAATTATGCTTTTAAATTATGTTTTAAAAAAGAAAAGGAAAAGAAAACAACCATATACTTGTGTTCTCTCAGTCAGGACCTCAGGCCTGAGCCAGCTTTTCCAGGTGGTCCCTGGAAGAGGTCATAAGAGTCTCCTCACAGGCTGGTGAGATGGCTCAGCGGGTAAGAGCACTTGACTGCTCTTCCAAAGGTGCAGAGTTCAAATCCCAGCAACCACATGGTGGCTCACAACCATCCTTAACAAGATCTGATTCCCTCTTCTGGGGTGTCTG
>NC_034592.1:163027394-163029906 GCF_900095145.1 Mus pahari | reverse complement strand
ATCCGTAACAAGATCTGATGCCCTCTTCTGGAGTGTCTGAGGACAGCTACAGTGTACTTACATATAATAAATAAATAAATCTTTAAAAAAAAAAAAAAAAAGAGTCTCCTCACAGTTGGATCCCAACGCTGAGTGTCCCAGGACATGAAGGAGAGGGAACCTGCAGAAGCCTTGGTCTATCTTCTGAAGCCACCAGAAGCAGGGGGAGAGAAAAATGTCAAGTCTTATTTTAAATGCCCATAGTGTCCTACACACACTCTCCAATACTCATTCACCTATGCTCATTCTTCTATGTATACACTCCCATGCACACTCTCCTATTCTCATTCTCCTATGCACATTCTCCTATGCTCACTCCCCTATGCTCACTCTTCTATGCACACTCTTCCATACACACTCTCCTATGCATACTATCCTATGCTCACTCTCCCATGCACACTCTCCTATTCTCACTCTCCCATGCACACTTTGCTATTTTCACTCTCCCATGCTCACTATCCTATGCTCACTCTCCCATGCACACTCTCCTATTCTCACTCTCCCATTCACACTCTCCTATTCTCACTCTCCCATGCACTTTCCTATGTTCACTCTCCTATGCACACTCTCTTATACATACTCTCCCATGCGTGTTCTGCTCCTTTGACCACTTTTGCCAGACGAAGAACGAAACCTGAACTCCTGCCCTCTTACAGGAGACAAGGGTCTCTGGGCACCTCCTGGAGCTGTCTGCTTCCATCTGACACTCAAGTGAGGAGGAGGAAGAGTGCCCCTGCTTACCAGGCCAGGTGAGGGGGCTCTTGAAGGTTCTTCAGTCAATGACCCCTACCAACTGAGGCAATTAGATGACCAGGAGCATTGTCTGAACTCCAGAAGACAGAAACCCCAACCCTGGACCTCTAGGATGCCTTAGGATGCAAAGGACATGTGGGCTAAACTGCTACAAAACCTGAGCTCACCCTTGCCTCTAAGCCCTGTGGGCAGCCTGAGCTCATATGTGTGTACACACATATATTTATGTTGGTTTGCATGTGTGTATGAAGATATGTGCATGTGTACATGAACATGCCCATGTATTCTGAGAATGTAAGTGTGTCTCTTACGGGAGTATGAGCGTGCCACATTACCCATACCTAAGTGAATACTCACTGACGCATGTGCAACTAGTGGATGTGTTCTGTGTAAGACAGACTCAGAGTAGTGAAGCGACAGAGACAGAAAGATGGGCATGGTGGGGCGGGGCAGAAGTGTGTGCCTGGAGAGGAAGAGAAGCTTTCCGCCCTGTGATTATCCAGCAGGAGCTGGGGTGGTAAAAGGATCCTATGGTGCCGACCTAGCCTTAGGGCAGGCAGGAGCTCTCTGCGGCTGTGTGTCAAAGGTTGAGCAGGAAGTCCTTCCTTACTGGGCACAGTCACTTTCTCCAGAGAGTAGGCAGCTTGGTCACCTGCTCCAGTGCCCTCAGGGATGAACCAGCATGGAGAGGTAAGCTAGCCTCAATAGGCAGTCTTCCTCATCCAAGCGGCCCTCTGGGGACAGCAGGAGTCTTGTCTCTGCGCCTGCTTCCTTCAGCAGCCCAGCACCATGCTCGGGGTGAGGGTTCTCCTGGCTGGGTTTCAGAACTTTACAGCTGTGCCTTAAAGCCTTTGGAACCATGGTGTAAACGTAATCTGTCTCTGCGTTAGGAGCTGAAGCCCTTCTGCTTGTCACTAAGCTGGACGAGGGGCCTTACCTCTCTGGCACAGTCTAGAGTCATGAAGCCGGCACAGAGGTCTGACACAGGTTCAGCAGAGCTGAGCTGAAGGCTGCAGTCACTGTCCTGTCTCTGACTTTCAGGTCTTGGCCTCTATGTGCTGCACTCCTGGGGACTTTCTTCACTGTGGTTCATTTTGTAATCTTTCCCTGAGAAGACTGTGGGGGAGGCTTTTTTAGGAAAATCCTAAACATAACTATCTGGCCACTATTTAGATATTTCCCTTATGTTCTGGAAATCGTTAGGCACAGATAAGCAATCTAAATTGGGAATTGCTAAATGAAGCCATTACTCCAGGAATCTTCTTGGGGCATCTACCCCTAAGCAAACTCAAACGGTATAATTGGTGCAGGGTAAACAGGGACAACTGACAGACTCTGACTGGCCAGGAGAGTGGGTTACAAATTCAAGGCCTCTTCTTAAAATGTGCTTAAAGCGCTCTGAAAAATGTAGTTTAAAAATAGAGGGTCCTACATGATATGTTCTTAAAGGAACAGAACTCAGCAAATAAGTCAGATCGACTAAAATGAATGCTTCCTCCTTAATAACATATAGTATAAGGAGTTAAATATTAGTGTTTGGTACTCATAAAAAAAAAAAGGTTGAGATATTTCTATTTGTCTAGAGTGCTTTCAAACTGCAAACACTACCAGCCTAAGAGCAGGCTGTCATATAATAAACGTGTTTGCTTTGGAGGAGACATTCTTTAGATTCTTTAAATTGGAGTTATAGGGCTGATAATAAAAATAAAATCTAAAGCCG
>NC_034592.1:163022093-163026737 GCF_900095145.1 Mus pahari | reverse complement strand
TCTAGCACTTGGGAGGCAGAAGCAGGCGAATTTCTGAGTTTGAGACCAGCCTGGTCTACAGAGTGAGTTCCAGGACAGCCAGGGCTATACAGAGAAACACTGTCTCAAAAAACCAAAAAAAAAAAATAAAAATAAATAATAATAATAATAAATTTAAAAAATAAAATAAAATAAAGTAAAATAAAATAAAATCTATTCTATTCTATTTATCCTTTCTAATTGTGACAGAACTTGTATCCCTGGACATGTAATAAAAAATCAGAAATATAATCTGTACTTCCTGCATATTCATTAGCCTGTCTTTGTTCTGTGAAATGTGTATAAATAAAGAAACACCTGGTTGCTAGTCAGTCGAAGCTCCAGAGTGTTCTGATTGGTAGTCAGCTAGAGTTTCACACTCCTCCCTTGAAGACTCCTCATCTCCTCTGTGGCTGCCCTGACTGCTGGGACAGACCCTAGAATCTCAGAACGAAAAGAAATGAACCTGGCACGGAGGCTTTGTGTCCCTAAAGCCAAGGTTCCCCAGGCCTCCCCTCCAGGTCTCTGGGCCCTTGGGGAACCAGTGGGTGTGTGGTGCATCATTCAGGGGACTCTCGGTCTCCTTCCTTCTATAGCCTTGGGCCAAGGTCCTCTCCTGTTCCAGCCTATGACCCTCATGGCCTCCAGCCCCCAACCCCCAGCTTCAAATGAATCAAGAGCTGAGCATCTTTTGTATTCCAAAGGCCAAAGGGCCAGGCTTGCCTTTAATTAAAATGCACATCCCTTAATTAAAGGCCCCATAACACATGAAGGGCATCACTGAAATACGACGTGTGACATAGTCATTACCCCGCTGTTAATTACTAATTAATGAAGCTATTTCAATTAATAGCTTCCCCACCACCACTCCCCCTTGGACGGGCCCCATGCTGAGGCGAGTCCCTGAATCACCCTCAAAAACTGGCTTCTTGCCAGAGACTCCAACCTGAATATTCATGACTCAACTTCACTGCTTTTCAATTAAACATAATAAAGTAAACCCTATCAAAAGTATATTTCTAGCTCACAAACCATCTCCTTTACTACCTCGCTTAGCAGGAGCCAGTGGGGGGGGGGAGACTTAGGAGGCTCTGTAGCCCAGGGCACCATCCCAGATCTGATGGCTTCACCCGAAAACTAATGTCCGGGGGTTCCCAAGGGAACAAGTGGGCACCTCAAGGCATTGTTATCCTGCAGCTGAAGGACAATAGCCCAGAAATAGGGAGACAGCCTAGAGATGTGGAGGGGACATTAACATACTAATTATGAATATTAAGCAGCCATTAAAGACCCTGATTTAAAGGAACGACAGGGAAGTCTCACCTAAGGTAACTAAGAGGGGGCAGCCCTGTACCTGAGCTGCAGCTAGAGGTGGGGGACTCCTAGGGAGGTTTGCACAGGACTTCAGGAGCCTGTAAACAGGCCAGCTACTTGAGCAGGCAGTCTCAACTGAAGGGACACTCAGGCAGAGGTAGGAGGGATCAACCAGTTGGTTCACAGCGACACTAGGCATGGCCAGGCTGCAGGAGATGTGTCCACACCTCCAAACTCCCCTATGAATACTCTAACAACTGCCACGAAGACTGCTGCCAATCCCAGAATCTTTATGTAAGACAAACTATGCATAAAGTGGGCTAGGCACTGCAGCATCCCTCTCTAGCCCTAACCTGTCTCTCTTGTTCTAGAATAGATTCCCAGGATACTCATCTCTTAATGGGCCCCAGTGTGGGAAAAAGAGCCTCTTTTTCTATGAAGGATTGGCTGTCCCCTGAGGTGGAGGTTGAAGGTCTCCAGGACAGTCTACTAAAGTCCCATGTGCCCAGGGAGGACTGCTCTCACCACCTACACTGAGCCCAACATCTAAAAATAACTCTTGCTCTGAGAGGATGTGAGAACAGGCTGGGTGGGGGGGGGCAGCGAAGTACCTAGGGTGTGAAGAGGAGGATGCGGGAGGGCAGGTGCTGGAGAACCACATTACAACGTCTCTGGACCTGCGACCTCTCTGCTCAAGCCGTCTGCGTCTTTTCATCAAAGGCGGAGTCAGGAGCCACATGTCCAACTCCCCTGGGCCCTGTGGATGTTCCAGACTAAGGGCAGGACGGACTGGTCGAAAAGTTCTCACTTGTCATACATCCAACATGCCCATCTCAGCCCTGGGGAAGAATCGAAGACCTAGAAAAGGTTCCTCTTGGCTTCACGTTTGTCTTTACCTCACTATAAACTGGGCTTGATATTCTCCCGTGCCTTTACTTCAATGCTCTCTCAGCCCCCTTCTCTTCTTCTACGCCGCAGAAGACTGGCCCCTCCTCCCCATTGTGTGTCCTGAGACGGACGCTAGGTGGCACCAGTCCCCACAGAATCCCGAAGTTAACGCGGCACTGTCTGGCAGTGCCCTCTGTCGGCCAGAGGTGGAATATCAATGGCAGTATGCAAGGTGGCAGTATGTGGGCTGAACCGATAAAACACCAAGACTAGTTCACACAGGCATAGTTACCCACGCACATTCATACCCACACGCACTTACACAGACTCTATTTCTAGGAAGCTAAAGCAAAGAAGAGATGTCTTCCGGGTTCCAGGCCCGCATGAGAGAGGCCCCATCAGACCCCAACGGGAGCCTGGACTGGCCCAGAAGCTTTAAAAACGTTTCTAAGGGCTGGTGAGATGGCTCAGTGGGTAAGAGCACCCGACTGCTCTTCCAAAGGTCCCGAGTTCAAATCCCAGCAACCACATGGTGGCTCACAACCATCCGTAACAAGATCTGTCTGAAGACAGCTACAGTGTACTTACATATAATAAATAAATAAATCTTAAAAAAAAAAAAAACCGTTTCTAAAAGTTGAAGCAGAAGGGTCTGAGGACCCGATGACTGTGGATAAGGCCAGACTAGCTGTATGTGAGTGCAGGGCTGGGTAGGTGGGCCCAGCTAGCTAGCCTGAGCTGGTAAGGGAGATCAGACAAGGGACAGGGAGAAGGAAGGGAGTCAGACTTCTCACCACTTACTCTGGTGTCTCTAGGGTCCACTCGGAGCTCCTACCACATAATTGCCTTTATGTGAAGACCCTTTCCAAATGCAGCCTTATGTGATCACTGTGGGGGTAATACCCGTACCTACCTCCTGCGGGAAGGCTCCCTTACCCTTTCTAAAGGCCTCTGAAAGGGCCCCTGGCCACTATGGCCAAGACCTTCTACCCAGAACTCCTTAGGACAGCCAAAAGACTACCACATCCCCGTGGTTGCTTCCAGATCTTGGAATTGTGGGGGGCAGGTTATGGACTTTTGCTGAATGAACCTACAAAGGCAAGAACTTACCAGCAAACAAATGAGCCAGCTGACTCCACTGGTACTCAATGCCACTTACTGCATTTATGAAAATGCAAGATAATACATTTTACATTACCTGTAAACAGGGGAGAGGGGGAGGAGGGGTAAGGGGGAAGAGACTAACTCGAGGTAGGCTGCACCCCTAGAGCCTGGAGGATGGGGCTGTTTTAGTGTTCTTCCTTCCTTCCTTCCTTCCTTCCTTCCTTCCTTCCTTCCTTCCTTCCTTCCTTTTTTTCAATAAAATGTATTTTATGTTCATTGTTGTTTTGACCGCATGCATGTCTGTGTAAGGGTGACAGAAGCCCCTGGAACTGGAGTTACAGATGTGTGAGCTGCCACGTGGGAGCTGAGAATTAATCGAACATGGGTCCTCAGGAAGAGCAGCCGATGCTCTTACCATTGAGCCACCTCTCTAGCTCCTGTCTTGGTATTTTAATTGTGCTGTGATTAAAACATCATGACCAAAAGCAAATTCAGGAGGAAAGGGGTTATTTCAGCTTACAATTTCCTGGTCACACATCTCATTACTGTGGAAATCTGGAGGTAAGAATTGAAGCAAAGTTGCTAGCTTGCTTCTCATGGCTTGCTTAGTCTGCTTTCTTATAAAACTCAGGATCACCGCCCAAGGGTGGCACCACACACAATGGGCTGGCCCCTCACATTAGTCACTAATGAAATGGCCCCACTGGCTTGCCTACAGGTCATCAGGTGGAGACAGATTCTCCACTGAGGTGCCCTCTTCCCAAATGACTCTAACACCTTAAATTGACAAAACGCAAGTCAGAGCAGGGCCCTTCTTGAATATGGCTACCTAGCTTCAAGAACTCAACTGTGGAAGGTGTGGGAGCATGGCCTGAGGGCCCTAGGGTGCTCTTTGGACTGAACAATCAGGCCTCATCTTACAAGGCCAGGTTAGAGAGGTAGCTCATTGGTTAAGAGCAACCCTTGCAAGCCGGGTGCAGCGGCACACGCCTTTAATCCCAGCACTTGAGAGGCAGAGGCAGGCGGATTGATTTATGAGTTTGAGGCCAGCCTGGTCTACAAAGTGAGTTCCAGGACAGCCAGAGCTATACAGAGAAACCCTGTCTCAAAAATAAAATAAAAAATAAAAAAAAAAAAAAAAGAGCAACCCTTGCTCTTCCTGAAGACCCAAGTTTGGTTCTCTCACACTGGGCAGCTTACAACTGCCTATTATTCCAGCTCCGAGGAATCCAATTTCCTCTTCTGGCCTCCCTGGGTACGCCAATACATGTGGCACACACACACACAAACACACACTTTTTCTTTTTCTTTTTCTTTTTT
>NC_034592.1:163000561-163021973 GCF_900095145.1 Mus pahari | reverse complement strand
ATGAGTACACTGTAACTGTCTTCAGACACACCAGAAGAGGGCATCAGATTCCATTACAGATGGCTGTGAGCCACCATGTGGTTTCTGGGAATTGAGCTCAGGACCTCTGGAAGAGCAGTTAGACTGCTCTTAACTGCTGAGTCATCTCTCCAGCCCCCAACACACCAGTCTTAAAAGAGTTATTTTTTATTCAAAATTGGAAGACCACGGAAGAAAGTTTGTGCTCATAGGTCACTTCATGGCACACCTGTCTCAGGGCATCTTGCTCTGGAGATTTGTGCACACTTCTGACAGGAGCTGTGCAGACAGGTGAGCAAGCACTGGGCGCACCAGGACAGCAGAGAGGGTCTAACCTATGTCACTGCTAGCCCATGCTGGCACGTGAAGAAGCTGGAGGTGGACACAGATGTTTTCTTCTACAGCAACTCCATTTCTTTGAGTCAAGGTCTCTTAGTACATCTGAAATTCACCATTTACACTAGAATTGACTGGTCAGTGTGCTCCAAGATTTGTTGGGGTTACTGCGCACAACACTCTATCACTGTGCCTGGCTTTGGTGTGTGGGTTCTGGGAAGCCAGACCCAGCCCTCCATGCTGATCAGCAAGTATTTCACTCCTTGAGCCTTCTGCCCTGCCTCAGGAGATGATACAAGGGAAAGCTGTCCTCCGGGCATGACATGGCCATTCTGAAAGGAGAGCAGCTGATGTCTGGCACGAACCTATCACAGGACTGAGTACATTAGCACTCCTCACAGAGCAGAAGTCATGAGGCAGTTTAGCCATGCAAGCCCCCTGCCCCATAATGATTGCGGAGTGAAGACTTTTCCTGTGTGGTATAGCCACCTGCAAGTTGCTCGTGTTCTTGTAAATAACTCCAATCAAACTCTTTGCTAACCTGGAGAGTGGTGGCTCATGTCTTTAACCCCCAGCATGTGAGAGGCAGAGGCAGGAGGATCTCCATGAGTTTAACACCATCCTGGCCTATATAATGAGTTCCCAGAACAGCGAGAGCTATACAGTAAGGTCTTGTCTCAAACAGACCAAAACCAAACCCAAACCCATTGGTTCATCAAGATAAACCTGGGTGGAACCAGTTTCGTTTGTTTGCTTGGGTGTTTGGTTGGTTGGGTTTTTTTTGAGATGGGGTCTCTCTACGTAGTCCTGGAAGTTCTGAAACTGTGTAAACCAGGCTGACCTTAAACCCATAGAGATTCACCTACCTCTGCCTCCCAAGTGCTAGGATTAATGATGTGTGCCACTGTGCCTGGCTATGTGGAACCATTTTCTGGTGTGTCATTGATGATCTAAGTAGGGGTGAATGGATTTTTGTTTGTCTTCCTTAGGAAAAGTTCACATAACAAAAGGTATTGAATAAGACAACAATCTTACTTTAAATAGTTTTAATAGTTTGCACTTAAATAAGGCTCTGGCGAGACTCACCACATCTATAAAGAAAATCTAATAAGCATCTTGGAGAATTCATTATCAGCTCATGAAACCACAAGCTCTACAAGGAATAAGGGGGGAGGTAGAAAAACAAGGCCAGAAGTGGGGGAGGGAGTCCACCTCGTTCTGGGGTCTGTGATGTCTGGACTGCCAGGCACCTGCCAACCCAGGACACAACAGTAGTGCTGAGAGATCCACAGGGCGGGAGGGAACCGGGGTCTGCAAGGACCTCTGGCCTACTGCACACTGGCCCAGCAGGAGTGGCAGCCTGACTCCTGGAGAGAAGTAGAAACCATGGCTTCTCTACGGTTCTAATGGTGTTCCTAGTGGGCCTGTCTTACGGAGACATGGTCTAATGTCTATAGACATCTTAGGTTATCGTTGTTGGAGAGATGGAGGTAGGAAGGTGCCCGGAGTAGGTCAGGGGTCAGAGCCACTCCTGAACATCTACCAGCACACAGAGCATCCTTAACATAGAAGTCTTATCAGAGAAACAACCCTCACTGACTGTGGCCGGGGAGACATTCCATCAGCAATGTGGCTTCCATCCATAACAGCGGCAGTCCCACTGAGCCTGAGAGAGGGCAGGACTGGCAATCATGACCCTCCCCTGATGCGACCTGTGTGTATGCAGGCCTCCCCAGGAGACTGTGGTCTTGCTGTCTGCTCATTTGTCTAAGGTGGAGATTCAGAGTTTCAGTGACAGAGCTGTTATCCTCAGGCTACTGACATCAGGTCCTGGGTGAGACTGGATCGTCAAGGAGTTAGAGGTCCTCATGAGTGGGGGCCAGGTCCACCCTCTGCGCCTTCCCAAACACCAGAAAGGTGCCCAGCCCCAGGTTGCTGATGATGGCTACCAGGTGGAACACACAGGTCCAGGAGCCAGTGGTCTCGATCAGGTAGCCACTCAGACACACGCCTACCACACCTGGACAAGAGAGGCGGAGGCTGACGGATGGTCTGGGGAAGTTGGCCCCCCCACATCAGTGAGCTCAGGGGCAGAGTATAGATGCATTGAAGACCCAGGGATAAAACATGAACTATGAGCTATGGGCCACAGGAGACTCAGATTTGGGGGAGGGGGGTCTCAGAAGAGAGTCCTCAAGGGTCACTCCAAATCACATATCGATGATGTCCCCACTCCATGTCCCACCCAAGGGAAACAAAGAGCAAAGAAGAGAATGTCAGCTCAGGTACTCAGTGGAGGGACCAGATGGTAACCTAAACTACAGGACTGTCACATAGGGTCAGTCAGGGGAGAACAGCTTGTGAGTCCCCCAAAATCAACCAAGTCAAGTGCCACCTCAGCTGGCAGCTGAGATCACCCTGGGCCATCTTGGGGCCTTGTGCCCTCCCTTGACTTTGAGACCCCATCCAGCAGCAGGGGGTGAGTGAGATGGGATGACCCCCCTCTAGGCTCTACCCTAAATTCATTTACTAGTCGACTTAACCAAAGAATAAGAAAGCCTCTAAGCCAGGCCTGGAGCCAGCCCTTACCTGCTAAGGCCCCTGCAGTGTTGGCTACACCTGTAAACAGGAAAGTGGGGGAGAGACCTCAGGAGGAGACCCATTGTTGCCCCACCCCACCCCAGGGATCACCCATTGTCAGAGGCAGGGGATAAAGCAAGGATAAACCAGGGTCTCACCAAACAGGAAGCCAGCACAGGATGGGGCCAGGTCCTGAATGTTGACTGAAATACCACTGTGAGAAAAAGGAAGGAAGGCAGGTGAGCGGCCACAGGCCTGGCCATCTCTACTTGGCCTGTAGGGGCTACTGGAGCATAAGAGATGGTTACAAGTCACCAGAAGTCCCCCAGGCCAGCCCCTGCCCCTATCACCCAGGCGCTGCTAGGCCTGCTGACACTGTATACTCCCCACCCTCTTACTGATACAACAGGAGAAGCTGCTCCTGAGAATGTGTGTGAGGCCAGAAAGCATGCAGTAGGGGTTCCCCTTTGTTAATTTGGAAGAGCTTTGAAGTGGGCTCCTAATGCACCCCGCAAGATGCTCACTTGAGATTGCTATTGCTCAACATGAGAGAAAAGGTGCAGAAAGAAGGGAACTGACCACAGAGGGACATTAAGCCTGGTGCTTGTGTTCATTCTTCCTCCCACACTCCTCCCAGTATTGGGGGGAGGGGGTCTCCTTGTTTTCCCGAGTGACCCTTGCTGGGTACCCAGATCTGCTCACTGTGACAGATTGTGGGGAGCTTTCCCTAAACCCACCGTCATAGGCCCCTGAACCAGAATGTACTAAAAGCTAGCACCCCTGTAGGATGAGATCATGGCCTCTTACCTGTGGTTGAAGGTCTGGAAGCCAATGGAAGCTGATGCGAAGATCATAGCGTTGAGGAAGCTTGTGGTGTGACCCAGACACAGGGCAAAAATGCTTGACAGACCAAGGCCCATGACCTGCAGGGCAGGGCTGGTAAGGGGCCATGCTGGCCCGTATGGCTCACCCTGATTTGGACCTATATAAAGAACCCCTAGTGCTCTGAACAAGAACAGATTGGTTCCTACCTAAAAGCCCTTCTCAGGCTAGGGCTTCCCTGCTCTACCTGTTCTGGCGTGGAGAAGAGCAGAGAGCATTGTCAACTCTGAGAAAGTTCTCAGGTCAGCCAATACTGACCCCAGAACATCTTCCCGTGGCCACCTACAACAGCCCCTTTCTGGGTCCTATTGCTATGGAGTGACCTCTGATCTGAGCTGCCAACCCCTAGGAGCAGGCACTGGTTCTGGGGCCATGAGACCTGGCTGTAGTTTTCCCAACCCATATATCTTTGATATCAACCTGGTTCTAGAAATCAGGGGATTAAAGTACACAACCCGGGCTTGGGGATTTAGCTCAGTGGCAGAGCGCTTGCCTGGCAAGTGGGTTTAGTCCTCAGCTCTGGAAAAAAAAAAAAAGACAAAATAAAGTACACAACCCTCAGGTCCCAGGAGGTCAGAACAAAGTAGGGATGTCCATAGAGGGATGTGGTGGTTTGAATAAGAATAGTCAGGGCTGGAGAGATGGCTTAGTGGTTAAGAGCACTGACTGCTCTTCCAACGGTCCTGAGTTCAAATCCCAGCAACCACATGGTGGCTTACAACCATCTGTAATGGGGATCCAATGCCCTCTTCTGGTGTGTCTGAAGACAGCTACAGTGCACTTCCATATAATAAATAAATAAATAAATCTTAAAAAAAAAATTCATTCTTGTGCCAGTCTTCATACCTTTAAAAAAATAAAAAAGTAAAAAAAGTCCCCATAAGTTCGTATGTTTGACTATTTGGTTTCCAGTTGGTGGGGCTGTTTGGGAAGGATTAGGGGGTGTGGCCTTGTTGGAGGAGGTGTGTCAGTGGGAGTGGGCTTTGAGGTTTCAAAAGACCACAACATCCCCATTGTTTCTTTCTCTGCTTTGTGGTTGTGTCTCTAGATGTAAGGTCTCAGCTACTACTCCAGGGTCATTCCTGTATGCCTGCCTGCCTGCTGCCTTGGACTCCATCCCCGTACAACTGGAAGCTCTAAACAAACTCTTTCTTCTATAAGTTGCTTTTCTCACAGTACCTTATCACAGCAAAAGGAAAAAATAAATAAATGAACAAGCGATTCAAATGATTTCCTACCTGCATGAACTTACGCACCGTGATGACTCTGTAACCTGAGCAGAGAGACAGACCAGGATGAATTTCCAGCCGCTCATTCAGGTCCTCAATAGAGTCCCGCCCACAGAGTCACAGAAGAGTAAATGGGGTGCCCAGGGCAGCGCTCCAGGGCTCAAGACGGGAGATTCCCTATCAAAGCTGTACCCGTATATGTATAGTATGTATGTCAGAGGGTTTTCTTTGGTACAGTCTGGGTAGAAATATGAAAGGGCAGCCCCATGAGCTATTACAAAAGTACCTGCTCTTGAGTAAGCTTAGTCCCGTTTCTTTTAGTTTCTTCAAATTTTCTGATCTTACACAATGAATGTGTGCTAATTTCTGTTGAGGAAAACCTGTATCCTGAGAATGTGCACACATATGCACATTCTTCTATACCTGAGTCTGTAAGGACATTGCTTCATGGGGCTGCAAGTGTGGCCCCTGGAGCTCTGGAAGATTCAAGAGCAAATCTGGGTCCCTGTGACATGTGACACCTGACACCGACACTTTCCTTTCCCCATAGGGGTCCAGGATCTTCTTGCTTCCCCCAACTCTACCCACTAAAGGGGAGAACCAGGAAGACACTCTGGGCTCCTCAACCCCAGGCTACATCCATCCGTTCCTTGGGATGACTTTAAAAGATGGTCTGTGCCGGGCTTGGTGGCACACGCCTTTAATCCCAGCACTTGGGAGGCAGAGGCAGGCGGATTTCTGAGTTCGAGGCCAGCCTGGTCTACAAAGTGAGTTCCAGGACAGCNCCTTAGTGAGGTAATCCAATCACAAAAGAAGTCACTAGATATGCACTCACTGATAAGCGGATATTAGCCCAGAAACTTAGAATACCCGAGATACATTATGCAAAACAAAAGAAAACCAAGAAGGATGACCATCATGTGGATACTTCATTCCTCCTTAGAATAAGGAACAAAATACTCATGAAAGGATATAGGTACAGAGACTTTGAACTTGTCTTAAAGTGCTGAAGAAAACAATCACAGGAGACAGAGGGAGGGAGGGATATGGGTGGGAGAAGAGAGTGGGAGGGGAAAAGGGAATTTGTATCAGATACGGGGAGGGGGACCAGAGAGAAGCCCATAGGGCCAGGAGTATGAATGGAAATATGTAGCTTCAAGGGGTGAGGGTTTGGGGGACACTCTAGAAAGTACCAGAGACTTTGGAGGAGAGAGATTCTCAGAACTCAGTGGGAGAGAGCTTAACCAAAATATCCAAGAATTGATGGAGGGAACGCAAAGAGTCCAGCTCCAGTAGATAGACAGGGCCTTGAGTGGAAGGACAGAGTTAGGAACTCACAATCAAAATTTCTGACTCAGAATATTGCCTGTCTAAAAGAACTAAAGGGACAAAAATGGAGAAGAAACTGTCAGGTGGTCCAGTGGCTGGCCCAATTTGAGATCCATCTCATTATGTGGGGTGGGAGGGGGCACCAAGGCCTGACACACTGATACTATGATGTGCTTACAGTAGCCTTCAAGGCTGCCTTGAGAGGCACTACCAGCAGCTGACTGAGACAGGGGTTGATACTTATACCCAACCATTGGACTGAAGTTGGGAACCCCTATGGCTGAATTAGGGGCTAAGATTGAAGGAGATAAAGGGGAGGGTGACCCTATAGGAAAACCAGCATTCTCAACTAAAGGGGAACCTCTGAAGTTCACAAACACTGAGCCACCAACCAGAAGATGGTCTGAGAGCCGGGCGTGGTGGCGCACGCCTTTAATCCCAGCACTTGGGAGGCAGAGGCAGGCAGATTTCTGAGTTCGAGGCCAGCCTGGTCTACAATCCCAGCAACCAAGAGAAACAAAAAAAAAAAAAAAAAAAAAAAAAAGATGGTCTGTGTGTCACAGGATGGTGGCCTTTCCCCAGTGAAATAACTATACTGCCAGAGGGGAGTGAGATTCTTGAGATTGTGGTTCACCCAGGACAATTTACCCCAACACTCACCCTGACTGATAAGGTGGTCGGAGATGAACCCGCTGAATAGACTGGCAGGAATTGCCAGCAGCCAGGGGACTACATTGAAGACCCAGCCCTGCAGAAAAAGGTGCAGCCTCAAAGGTGGCCAGGGTGGCACCTAGCCTCTAAATGACACCCAGGCAAGAGGGCCACTCCAAGATCATCACCATGTCCGTTGATTTCTGTCCACCCACTGGTTAGGCCTAAGAGCAGAGGGTCCTTGAAGAACAGGCCCTAACCAATCCATTATCAGCCCCCTGGGCAAGAACTGAGCCCACTAATAGCTAACTCCTGTAACCACATTCTCCACATGCTCCTCTTACTGTGACAGGGTTAGAGCCAAGCCAGTCTGCCTTTCTCAGGCAGCAGGCTGAGGTAGCTACAACTCTCATACTCTAATAGTGTACAGCCTTGAATTCATGTCTGTTCCCAAATGGACTGTCATCTCCAGGCCTGAAGTCAATAGGGGGATGGAGTTGCCAAGTCAAGGATACAACCACCCACAGGGGAGCCTTTAAAACCCAAGTGTAGCCCCTATACCCTGTAAGGGCCCAGGTAACATGACACCCACCTTGGAGTTGGGGAAGGTCTCTTTGAAGAAGGTGGGCAGCCAGGAGAGTAGAATGAAGAAGGAGCAAGCGGAGCATAACTGGGAGCAGATTGCCGCCCTGTGTGGGACACCAGGATCAGGGCTCTAAGAGGCTGCCAGTCCCTCTGACACTGACTCCACAGGGGACCCACTCCTTCCCACCAGGACCAAGGCCCCACGCTCTGAAACCTGGGATGTTTGCTGGAGTGTCAGGACTGGGTCCTTCCAACGCAACAGTGGCTGCCACACCCCATGCCCCATCCTCACCCACACTCTGCCTGGCCGCGCCAAATCTAGCTCACCAGACAGAGGCCTTCCAGAAGAGTTGTCTCCAGGGCACTTTGGAGGGCTTGGTCACAGGTAGACCTTGTGCTAGGACACCCAGGGCCAGGACAAGGTCTAGGGGAGCAAACGATTTCAAAGTGATAGATAGCTTCAGGACCAGGTATACCATGTTGTCCCTAACACAGCAAGCATTTAGGAGCTGCTAGGGCAGAGGAGTCAGGGTGCATCTCCCTTGGGAGTAACTATCGGGTGGCAATGCCCATGAGAGTCAAGTTCTATGTCTAACCCATGCCTGTGCCTGGAGTCCCTTAGAGTCCCTTTCTTGCTACCTGAAGACTCAGCCTCGTCCTACCACCTGCCTCTTTTTCACCTGCTAGACTGACTCCCCATGTCGGCTTCAGCCCCAACAGAACAGAATGCAGAGCTGGGGCAGGCGGGAGGGTTCTCAGAGCTGGTGATAACCCTCTTTACCAGGCAGCAATGACTACTCAGAATCATACCTTCAGTATGGAGTCTACCTTGCCTGAGGCCCTAGCCCCTCTCGCCCGTGCTGTTTTTAATTCCCCCCAGCTCTCCATGTTTGGGGAGGTTAGCTGCAGGGAAGTCACCACCATCCCTGCGGGGTTGAGACTAAGCTATATTTGAGTGAAATCATTTCTTTGGCCTGCTGTTGGCGCCCTGTCTGGGGTGAGTAGATGTTTATTTTCTCTCTCCAGAAAAAGCTTATGCAACCGACGTTTTGAAGAACAGCTGCAAGGGGGCGGGGCGGGCGGGGGAGGCAGAGAGGACTGGTCACATGGCTGCAGTTACCTTTCTCATTCAGCAGGTACCTGTACACATAGTACACCCAGAGCAAGGTGAGGCCACCTGAGAAGTAGAAGACACTCTGCCAGCCACACTGGTCCAGGAGCATGGAGCCTACGCCCCCAGTCACCAGGGTCCTGGGAGACACAGAGAAAGGCTGTAGTGACCTTGGTTGCTGTCCTAAAATGAGTCAAGCTCCCAGAGAGAAACCGCTCAGATGCCCCTTCCTCCAGGATTTTGTTCTTCAGGGAGACTGGGGGTGGGACAGCTGGGGCAAGGGGAATCTGGGAGCAGCTGAGGAGACTCAGCATGGAAACTGCTGCTGGGTTTTTCATTTCTTCCTTCTAGAACTTCAAACTGGCCTACAATTTGCCATGTGGATGCTCTCGTGGTGGTGGTGGTGGTGGTGGTGATGGTGTGTTTGTGTTTGTGTTTGTGTGTGTGTATGTGTGTGTGTCGGGGGAGGAATGATAAAAGGGTAGCTTAGGAAACACTGAAACAGAAATATTCCTTCTTTCATTTTTGTCCTACATATAACATAGCGAACAGTATTCTAGTAAAGCTGCTGACGTCCAAATGCACAGCTGCAGACACCAGGTCCCACAACCTTCCCCTTGACTCCCGGGAACTCTGGTCCCAGATGCAATGCAATCCCTCTGCCTCACCCTTCAACCTCCCACCCACCACTCTGTGCACTCATCCAAGCGAAAGAGAGAACACTGGGCTCTGGTGTGAGGCTGAGCTGCCTTCCCTCTTCCTGCGCATTCATCTGTACCCCAGGCATGGCACCCGGGGCTGGACCTACCCTTGGCTGGGGTACTTTCTCTCCCACTCTTCCTGGCCATGCATAGAACCCTATCTGCTGTGCCGGACACCGAACCCTTCCGTAGGACCTGACCCCTATTGCTTCTTTGACGTCTGCGCTTCACAGTGCGAACTGTGTTTTCAGGGTTAGATCAGGCCAC
Organism: Mus pahari; assembly: GCF_900095145.1. Lineage (NCBI taxonomy): Eukaryota > Metazoa > Chordata > Mammalia > Rodentia > Muridae > Mus > Mus pahari. Next base: position 163,012,284 of record NC_034592.1, on the reverse strand, counting down.
CCTAACCAGAAGAGCTAGCCTCGAGTTCTGCGGGCGCTCTTTGCAGTTCCCTCTCTCTTCCCCTTCCCCTGTCCCAACTCAGCAACTGTAAACCTAGGCCTTTAACCTTCCAGGAGCCCACCAGTGAGTGGCCCTTCCTCCACACATAGGGATGTCTCATAGAGGGTGGGGCAGCCTCTGGCTCCCCTAGGACAGATAAGAGGAAAAGACTAAGCAGGTGCTCACCCACCCAGTCCACATGCCAGAACCCTATCTTATAGCACCCAGAAGGCAAAAACACGCTGAGTGTTAGCCTTTACTGACAGCTTGAGAAGATTTAAAATCACCATGGAAACACACCTCTGGGTGTGTCTATAAAGTTTTTTCCAGAAAGGTTAAACTGAGGAGACAGAGAAGGAACTATCCTGAGTGTTAACAGCACCAACCATGGGCTGGGGGCTTGGGCTGAATAAAAGGAGAAAGTGAGCCAGTGTGGTGGCACACACCTTTAATGCCAGCACTCAGCAGAAAGGGACAGGGGTCTGTGAATTTCTGTCTTTTCTTCTTCTTCTTCTTCTTCTTCTTCTTCTTCTTCTTCTTCTTCTTCTTCTTCTTCTTCTTCTTCTTCTTCTTCTTCTCTCCTTCTCCTTTTCTTCTCCTTCTCCCTCTCCCTCTTCCTCCCCTTTCTTCTTCCTCTTCTTTTTCTTCTTCCTCCTGTTCCTCCCCCCTCCTCCTTCTTCTTCCTCCTTCTCCCCTTTTTCTGAGACAGGGTTTCTCTGTATAGCCCTGGCTATCCTGGAACTCACTCACCTGGAACCAGGTTGGCTTCAAACTCACAAAGATCCACCTGCTTCTGCCACCTGAGTGCTGAGATTCAAGGTGTGCACTATCATCGCCTGGCAAATCCTTTCTTTTTAATCTGTTTCTTGTCATTGTTTTGTCACAGCAGCAACAGCAGATAAAACACTGTCACAAATGCAGCAAACTTGAGTGACCGGCTTTGGAGCCTAGCATTGGTCTACACCTCTACTCCAAACATCACTGCTGGACTAGAAGGATGGTTCTTGAGAGCTCAGGTAAGTTTCCTGAATGCAAAGAGGGTGGAGCCTTACCCGACCTGGGAGCCAGCACCTACAGTGCTGTAGGTAAAGGCTCTCTCGCTCTCCTGCACTTTCTGGGACAGCAGACTGGTCAGGGCTGGAAAGTAGACACCTATAACAATCAGAGACTGGTGTCACAGAGTACCCAGTGACAGCCAGTGAGGGCTAAGACTTGGGTTCCTTTCTGTTACCTCACTGAGCTTTAAGGGATCAGCAGGGCTGGGCTTTTGGCAATTTGGGGTCTAAGGAACCAAACTAATTTAGGATGAGAGTTACACTCTGCTTCAAAGCAAAATGCCTCTACCCCCCAGACATAGTACCCTGCATCTAGACTGTTGTTGTACATGCACACATAAACACACTTGCCCCACTTAAGCTCTCTGAAGGCACTTGACAACCCTCCCACTAGCACATTTATGTGTACACACACAGACTTCACAGTAGTTTCTCAGGTGTGCTCTGGCACCCTGGGACACTCACATATATGAGCCATACAATTCTATGTTTGCCATGTACATACATGACACGAGTGTACCCTTCGGGGAAAGTTCCTCTACCTACTCTTTTTAGACACTCTTTCCTCCCAGGAGTTCCTTTGGTTCCTAGGCAGCGTGAAGGCTTAGAAACATCTGGGTGCACAGCTTTAATCCTAGCACTTGGGAGGCAGAGGCAGGCAGATCTCTGAGTTTGAAGCCAGTTTGGTCTACATAGTGAGTTCCAGGCCATCCAGGGCTACACGTAGTCTCAAAACAAACAACAGGCTTGAGTATCCTTTCCATTCTAGAGTGTTCTAAACCTGAGTCTGAGGAGACTCTTGAGAGGTCCCTTCAGAGTGTGACAATAGGAACCTATAGCCTCCTTGTTGTTGCCACTCTCAGTGGGGAGGCGGGAATCATCAGCCTGACCCCCTTGTGGAACTTTCTAGCGCCATGTCAATGAATGTAGCTCTTCAGAAGGCAGTTTTTGGTTCAGATCATGGAACCTGGGGCTTCTCCAGAGGCTTAAGACCCACCACCCTATGGAGGAGAGCCATGGGCTGGGGGACTTCATCATCTCCTCTTTGCCCACAAATAACACAGATATAGTCAGGCACCCCCTCCCCCAAATCCCCACTGTGAGTGAGTTGCCATTCAAATATCTTAGATATATAGAACAGATTATTTTATTCATTTATTTATTTTTATTTTGGGGGGTTTTTTTCGAGATAGGGTTTCTCTGTATAGCCCTGGCTGTCCTGGAACTCACTTTGTAGACCAGGTTGGCCTCGAACTCAGAAATCTGCCTGCCTCTGCCTCCCGAGTGCTGGGATTAAAGGCGTGTACCACCACGCCTGGCTTAGAACAGATTTTTGAGCAAAGCTGTGCATGTCGCTCTGTCCACTCTTCCTGTAGGCAAGGTCAAAAGGCCACACCAGAGGGAGAAAGATGAAGATAGCTCTTACCTTGGAGCAGACCGGTGAGGATTCGAGAGAATGTCAGGAAGGCCAAGTGGCCGCTGCCAAGGTGCGCAAGCAGTGGCGTGGTAACAGTAATGAAGCCCCAGGCGGAGGCTGACAGCAAGATGACCTTCTCACCTCCGATGCTGGAGGAGACACAGGGAGGGACAGAATGGGGTGGCTGTTTGAGGGGGTCTGAGGGTCATCATCGTGAACCACTGCACAGAGAGCTGTGGTAGACACTGCAGTGACCTGCCCTATAGAAGGGCCCAGAGCTGAGTATGGTATACAGGACCGAGTCAGGCCTGTCTGCTGCCTCAGCGCTGCCACACCGGACCTCCTCTCCCCAAAGGCTAAGCCACTCTCCAAATATTTGTTGAACTCCTCCCCTATCCACCCCTCCTCTCCTGTGTGCAAGGGCAGGACTGACCACACTGTGTCAGGTGATGGTAATGTTCCCCCTCAAGCCTGAGCAATGGGGAGAGGGGGTTGGTTACCGATCCCCAAGGTGGCCGCCCACCACCTGAGTCAGGCAGTAGCCCCAGAAGAAGCTGCTGAGCACGATACCAGCCTCCTTCTTGTTCCAGCCGAAGTCCTGGCTCATGGCGGCAGTACAGACGGGCATGGTGACACGGGCGCAGTACAGCAGGCAGGTGCCCAGGAGCAGGATTCCTGTCCAGGCCTGGCATTCAGGCCTGTGAGACACACAGAGAGAGGTCAGGATCTGAGGAGGCCTCCACACAGCCTTAATCAGCTCGATACCTTCCCAAGGGCAGGCGGATGTAATCATAAATACAGTAAGGGAGTTAAGATAACTTCTTCGGTGGGGATTTTGGCAGGTTAATAAAACCTCGAGAGCACCGAATCTGATGACTTCTAGAACATAAGGCCAATACTAAGCACAGGGGTTGAGAACGTACAAGAGCCCTCAGGATGTGGGGCAGGTTAAACACACGGCAGACCAGTCACGGGATTCAGAACCTGGGGCCCATGCCTCTGGCTGCCAGGATTACACCAGGATTCCAAACACAAGCATTGGGTATATTCTCAAGTTTCCTGTGGACCATGGAGATACAGGAAGGCATCCAGAAGCAGCAGACAGCTCACAACCTGCAGGGCAATGTGCTAAGCAGGTGAACCCAACTCTGGGGAACAGAAGGCTGCCAAGCAAGGGCAGTGAGTACTCACAGGTCCTCAGGGATGGGACTGGTCAAGGTTGCTGGGCAGCTAGACCCCACACAGGACTGCAACAGCTAACCATGGAGAGGCAAAGAGCCTCAGAGGGGACACTCAGAGGGGAAGGGGCAGACCCTGGCATGGCTTCCAACTGAGAAAGTTAGAGTGAGGTTTGTGACCCGGGGCCAGATTTATGCCTCCTGAGAAGAGCTTTGAAGATAATAACTTCCTGGTATACTCAAGGTTACACGGTAGACTGGTGGGTGGGCTTAGATGGAAGGGTAGCAAGTAATGTTCTCTCCTCTCTACTCACTCCCCATCTTCCTGTGCAGACTGGACTAGAATAATGGAGCCTAGGGTGACCTCAGACCCAAAGCAACCCCCGTACCGAAGCCTTCTGAGTGAACTACTCTAGCTGTTTCTCCTTCTTCTCCTCCTCCTCCTCCTCCTCTTCTTGTTTGAGACAGTGCCTTTCTATTTTGTCCTGGTTGTTCTGGAGCTCACGGTGTAGACCAGGCTGGCCGCAAACTCACAGGAATTCTCCTGCCTCTACCTCCTGAGTGCTGGGATTAAAAGGCACAGGTTGCAAGCTTCTTAAACATCCAAGTTTTGAATTGACCTTCACCTAGAGAGTTCAGCTGACAGCAGGGGGTCGACAGGGAAACAGGAAATCTGGTATGCCCTCCAGACGACCGGCCGCCTCTGTCCTGACTCTTCCTTTCCAATGAATTTGGGAATCAGCAATTTTAGGAAAGACGGTGATGATGGACATGAAGGTCTGGATACTATTCGTGAGTTTGATCACATATGCTTACACCTAAGGTCCATATTAATTCCTTCACCTGAGCCTGTAAAGATCCCAGCCCTCTACTAGGACAAGAGAGGTTTCTTTTCTTCTTCTTTCTTACTTTCCAGTGCTGGGAATCAAACCTAAGATCTCACTCATGGTAGGGAAGCACTCAGTCAGCCACTGAGCCGTATCTCTACTGGTAGGTGGATCTGAGACTTCTTCTCTGTGTATGGTCACTTGAAAGCAGATTCTCTTTCGTTTTTTTGTTTGTTTGTTTGTTTGTTTGTTTTGTTTTTGATTTTTTTTTTTCAAGACAGGGTTTCTCTGTGTAGCCCTGGCTGTCCTGGAACTCACTTGGTAGACCAGGCTGGCCTTGAACTCAGAACTCCTCTTGCCTCTGCCTCCAAGTGCTGGGATTAAAGGCGTGCGCCACCACTGCCGGACTTCTCTTTTGTAAAAGCTCATGGTTTGAGTGCCTAATGTAGTGTGTGGTAGGCAATCCTGGCCTGATTTTTGCCACAGTAGAGAATGGCTCTTGGCTCATGAGAGCCTTCTCGTAGACACCCTGTACAACAAATATCAACATGGGTAGATATCACACACATAGAGATTATGGGGGCAGGTGTTTAGGGATTCTGCATAACTATCCTCATGATGATTCTACAAGAAACCTAAAGTTCAGATTTTTAATATAAAATGGGTTTGAGAGGCAGAGGCAGGCGGATTTCTGAGTTCGAGGTCAGCCTGGTCTACAGAGTGAGTTCCAGGACAGCCAGAACTACACAGAGAAACCCTGTCTCGAAAAACCTAAAAAAAAAAAAAAAAAAATGGGTTTGAACACAGTCATATAGGTGGGGGGCTTCTGGAGAGGCGAGTGTTCAATACAAGTCTCAGCCAGGAGAAGGAGGGAAGGTTTGAGGGAGGATGTCCTCTCTGGCAGGGGACAGGTGATACTGGCCTCCCCCTCTACACAGGCACAGACTGAGCAGGAAACAGGCAAACTAGCAGATAAGGCTAGGGTATAAGGCTTGGGGGACCCAAGGCTGCAGCTGGGCTGGGTCCAGAATCCCACAGAGCTGGACAGAGTCATAGGCAAATGGGAGCAGTGTCAAAGGTGAGGGCCAGGAGGCAGAAAGAACAGCTAAGTCAAAGCAAAGTGGCACAGAAGAGACTTTGAGTCACAAACCAGGAGCTCAAATTGGCTTCCTGTTTCTAGCTGGTCTTCTCTAGTCAGCTAACAGGGCTGAGCAATCACAGGTGCACCTAGGGAAGGGTGGCATGCAGGGTGGGTCCCTCCTGGACACCGTGGCTCTCTGCTGCTTTAGTCACATAAAGAAATAAAAGCACATAAAAGGTCACATAAAAGGAATATTGCAGATACCTTTGAATTGTGTGACTGTTTAGTGGGTGAGTTAGTGCTGCTCCTGTGTACCTACTGTGATCCTTGTGCCTCCCAGTCAGGTCAAACAAGGCAGCTGTGCCGTCCTCACCTAAGGGTAGGCTCTGCGGGGGTGTGTGTGGGGCAGCTCTTCAGGGCAGTCAGGGTACCTGTATCTAACCCGGGATAAAGAGGCATGGACCTCGAAGGGCAGTGGTCAGAACAGAGGAGGGTCATAGTGAGACAGGTGAGGTGGGCTCCTGGGGAGGGGGCATTACCCTCCCCTCCCCCAAAAGATGTGTGGGGTTCTGAGGGCCAGCAGCCATCTCCAGATTATGGTGCCAAGCATCTTCCAGTCAGGTCAGGGGAGGTGGGAAAGCCAACCAGGTTCCACTATGTGGCAAGGAACCTCTGAACCCCAGGAGGGAATCTCTTGAGTGGGTCTAAGAAGGGCCAAGCCCTCTGGCATCTATCTGGGGACCCCAGGCACTGGGGAGGACGGTAAGCTGTAAGCCTACCCAGTATGATGTCAACAAGTTCCCTGCTGGTAAAGGGGAAGACTCAGACAGAGCTTAAGCTGCTCTCAGGCTGGGATCCCGGGGGCTAGTCGGAGATGACGGTCATGGGTAGGCTAGCAGGCAGGAAATCCCTAGGGCTCCTCGTGAATCAAGTGGGTCTGAAGCTTATTAGTGGAGGAAACTGCCAGCAGTTGTTCCAAGTAGGGTTTTCTCCCCATTAGCTGAAGTCCCCCCCCCTCCTTGGTTTGACCGAATTCCTCCCTGCCAGAGCCCAGCACACAAGGAACCCCCTCTCCGTGCCCTCTCCCATTCTGCCTTAATTTCTTGTCAAGGTATTGTCCTGAGTCAACATTGCCATTGGATTACTGGGAACACAGGGTGGCTGTCAAGCATTCAAGCTGTCCTCAAGGGCATCCTGACTGCCCAGAAGAGCTGCCCCTCCTCCCCTGCAGAGCCCACCCCTAGGTGAGGAGGGTGCAGCTGCCTTGTTTGTTTCACCTACAAGGATCACAGCAGGCTCACGAAAAGCCACACAATCCAAAGGTAATAAGGAGCTTTTATTCCTTTATGTGACTAAAGCAGCAGACAGCCAAGGTGTCCAAGAGGGACCCACCCAGCGTGCCACTCTTCCGTAGGTGACCTGTGATTTGCTCAGCCCTGTTAGCTGTCTGGAGAAGACCAGCTAGAAACAGGAAGCCAGCTAGACCCACGCCCTCCAGATGAGAGTTGTCTCTAGCTTCTTGGGAGCCATGGGAAGTCAGGAAAAAACTAGGCACCCAGGGCCCTGACTGAAGGAGGAGGAGGGGGCTTGGCCAGGTGCTATCTGAGTGAAAATGAGGCCATGTAAACTCCTAGGTGTAGTTGAGGAAACGGGTTTTATTGTAGTTATGTGAGAGTACAGGCAGAGTTATCCGGAAGAGTCCAGACTGAACATGACTGGCAGAATAGAACAGGCCCTGAGAGGAGAATGCAAGAAGGAAAGAAAGAGAGACAATAAAGAGAAGGGACAAGCCGGGCAGTGGTGGCGCACGCCTTTAATCCCAGCACTTGGGAGGCAGAGGCAGGTGGATTTCCGAGTTCGAGGCTAGCCTGGTCTACAAAGTGAGTTCCAGGACAGCCAAAGCTACACAGAGAAACCCTGTCTCGAAGAACAAAAAAAAAAAAAAAAAAAGAAAGAAAGAGAAGGGACCAGGAGAGGGAGAAGAATCAAGAGAACACGTGGGAGGTTTTAAAGGAAAGAGAAGCTGGTTGGGGGAGGGAAGCGAAGCTGGGAGGACTGGAGGGGTTTGGAGTAAGGGAGGTGGTGAGAAGAGGAGCCAGGACTCTGTCAGTTATAGGTACTCAGATGCTGTGTGGTGGCCAGTGTCCTCTTTGATATGCTAACAGGCACCTCAGCGTCCTTCTGCTTCATCCCAGCACCCTGGAGGCAAGAAGTGGGACTTGTCCCTCAGCTGGGTGGGAGGTACCGGCCATCCTCAGTACTTGCTGATGACACAGAACATGACCGTCCTCCTGAAGGGGCCCTACCGGCCGGTTGGTCTGCCTGGTTAGAACCCCAGGCTTTAGGATCAGGAGCTTGGGCCAGGACTGCCTGTAGCTCCACTTGCCCACCCGGAGCCAGAGCTCAGGCTGGAGGTCTCAGCAATCACACTTCCTCACAGACTTGTGCAGCTCTGGCTTCCTGTTAGATGGCCTGCGCAGAGTATCCGGGGCTGAGCAAACAGGTGATCACGTGGCCCTTGATTCAGAGGGGAAATGTGCTAGCTATCATGGCCAGGGGTCCAGAGCATGCTCTGTTACCACATCTTCCACCTCACACTCTGAGATTTGTTGAGGAGAACACTGCCTCTCAAACATGAGGTGGTGGTGGGTCCCTAGAGTCTGGTGTTCCCTGAACTCAGGGCCCTGTTCCTAGTAACTCTTATTGCTGTTACTATTACTCCAGTATGGGTTGAGAATGGCCTTGACCCTGCAAAATTCCCCAGAATTCTCAGCCACCACTTCTGACAAAGGCAACTGGAGGCACTCACTACACAGGAGAAAGAGTAAAGATGGGGGTGAGGGTGGGGTGATGGGGGCAGGGAGGGGGGACAGGTAGAACCATTAAATTGTAACCTGCAGCAAAATTGGCAGAACATTTCATAGTTCTAAGAAAGCCCTGGGTGGTGCCTCCAGGGGCCAGGTGAAGCACAGGCCTTGGGATAAACATGGGGTAGGGAGGGAGGTGTTAAGCCAGAGAGGGAAGGAGAGCTAGTGAGGGCAGGCACATTGTGCTCCTCCTCTAGCCTAGTCTGACACTACTGTAACCGTCACTGGCGGGTGGGGGGGGGAGGGGGGCGCTATGATCTGGTTCTGTGCCTCCCTGTGACCTTCCGGGCAGCGCCTTCATCTAGTCTAGATTCAGTAGTGGTACTATCTTAAGGTCCTCTTTACACTTCCTGCCAGTAGATCCAGGACTCTTGCCCCAGGTGGTACAAGGCTTGACCCTGAGTCTAGCACCTCCACGTGAAGACTGCAGGAACCAGAGCAGGGTGTGAACTCTTTTAGGTCCACCATTTGAACCCTCTCACAGTGGTCCCATAGCCAGATGCCATCTTTGCTCCTGGTTTCTGTGGGGATGTTTGCCTGGAGAGCGGTGGAAACAGTGGGAACGGAATATGAATGAAGATGGGTAACGGCTGTTTTCTTCCCTAGTTTAGAAGACTTGTGAAGTCAGGACCTGCCTCTGATTTAGAGCTGCTGCATAGATCCCTATGCTGTGAGCATCTGTCCAGCCCAGTGCTCCCACCAAGCCTTACAGACACTATCCTGCCTCCCAGACCTCAGAATCATTGGCAGGGAAAAGGGCAAAGGAGCCATTTGCCTGATTTTGGCATTTGATTGGAAATGGGAGGGAGGGTCTGTTTACTGGGTCCTCCCTCTACTTGGGGGCTAGGGCTGCTCAGGGAGGGGCATGGGAGTCTCGGGAGGAGTGAAGGTGGCAGGCTGCAGAAAGGCTGGGAGGCAGCTGCTGGAGTCTGGTGTTCCCTGAACTTGGGTCCTATGAAGTAGCACCTCAGCTCTCTTTCTAAACGTAAAAGTCCTCCTTGCCCCGACCTCAGCCACACCCCAATTCACCTGGACCACCGTGTATCCTCTGCTGCCGCAGAAGGGGTCTTGCGGGTCTCCTCTGGGGTTGGCTGCATCAGGCTAGAGCGCTGGGATGACATGGGCACCGTTGTGTACCGTGCCCTCCCACCTCAGACCTAGGACAACCCACAGGGCAGCACCGCCCAAGTCCACGTGTCAGTCCCAGTGCTTCCGTCTAGCTCTCCCAGGACGTGTTGCCCCCGGAATTGAGTCCCCGCCCTACTGATGTCCCGGGAGGCAGGGCCAGGGACCTTCGAGCAACTAGAGGCTTACCACTGGGACTTCCTTCTGGGGAAGAAAAATCCCTGGGGGGACTGTGGCCCCAGACCCGCCAGAAATAACTTTCTCGTCAGGAAAGTGAGCAGTGTGTATGAGTCTCTGTGGTTCTCCCCCCCCCCCCGCTCCGTGGGTGGGTGGAGGGGAGTGACAGAAGTGCTCACAGGGTTGTGTTCTAGTAGTAAAGATAACTTTAAGGCAGTCAATTTTTAAAAATGGATCTCTTGGAGAACTGGGCTGGTCAGAGAACTATAACACAGGCGCAAAGGGCAGCGAAGGTGGTCACTGATGTTGCAATCCTGGGCAAAAGTGTTCTGAGCTCTGTCCACAGACTAGGCTCTAGGTGGGTCTCAGCCACACTTTTTATGGAAGGCTTCTGAGGCTCCTTCCTCATACTGCCTGCCTCATTCCTCCTGTATTCCCAATTATTCTAAACGAATGCCTCCCCCACACAGCTGCAGGCCAAATGGGACACACACCTCAAAGGCCTCACACTGCACTTAGAATCTCAACGGTTTCCACCCTCCAGAGAATGTCCTCTAAGCCTTCAGCTGCCCAGTAGACAACAGGTCTTCATGGTTATACACATTTGTACTAAAAGAATATTAGAACCTTAAGCTAGGGTATAGCTCAGTTGTTAAGCATGTGCTCAACATGTGCGAGGTCCTGGACTCAATCCCCAGTTCTGGAAAAAACAATCTGGACCTAAAAGCCAGGTCAGTCTTCCATCCACATCAGATATCCTCCTGTAGGACACAAAGATGATGATAAAGGCTTGCTTCCCTAGTGACCCAGGGACTGCCCGTAAGTATATGGTACTGATAATCACTATAATGTGAAGCTCTTCAGAAACTATGAAAGATCCAGAATCACACAGCAAGAAACCTTTAGTGTTTCTGGGTGCAGGTGGACAAATGTAGAGAAGGGATGTGACCCTAAGTAAGTTGGGTGGAGGAACCTGCAAGACACTTGAGGTCAGCAGGAGCATGCCACAAAAGGTGTTGGGTATACATCTCAGGCCAGACCCTAGCAGCAGGCCAGAGTTGAAAAGGCTGTGGTCAGGGTATGGGGGGCATTCCTCCCCAGGCTCCCAGTCACTAGGGCAGAAGGGATGGACACACCACAGGTGCCTGAAAGAGGATCACATATGGTTGGGAGGTGACCACCAACAGCTGTTGGCAGTAGCTGGGGTAGACATTCTCTAGGCTTCTAGTTGATGCTTGTGAGCTGCCCCACACCCAACTGACAAAACCATCTTTGCACTTCAAGATGGAAAATTTTTTTTTTTAAAGATTTATTTATTATATGTAAGTACACTGTAGCTGTCTTCAGACACTCTCATTACGGATGGTTGTGAGCCACCATGTGGTTGCTGAGATTTGAACTCAGGACCTTTGGAAGAGCAGTCAGTGCTCTTAACCGCTGAGCCATCTCTCTAGCACCAAGATGGAAAATTTGACGTGGAAACATTACACAGGCAATGTCTGGCAGAGGGGCCACTTTCTTGTGCTGATTGACTCACTTGTCACCCTGACTGCTCCGACTAGAGGAGCACTGGTTGCTCTTTCAGAGGTCCTGAGTTCAATTCCCAGCAACCACATGGTAGCTCAAAACCATCTGTAATGGGATCTGATGCCCTCTTCAGGTATGTCTGAAGATACTCATGTACATAAAAAAAAAATAAAATAAAAGCAACCCCTAGAACCTAACCTAGGCCCGAGTCTCCTCCAAGACTCCACTTAACTCCTACTTCCTCTGTAGCTCAACAGCTTTAAAGTGGAAATGTCCAAATAAATTCAAACTGAATAATTACATTTTACTCTACTGTTACTGACAAGCAACTGTAAGAAATAAGCCTTCGGGCTGGTGAGATGGCTCAGTAGGTAAGAGCACCCAACTGCTCTTCCAAAGGTGCAGAGTTCAAATCCCAGCAACCACATGG
>NC_034592.1:162895856-163000195 GCF_900095145.1 Mus pahari | reverse complement strand
TTTTTTTTTTTTTTATTTTTTTTAGATAATTTTTTTATTTATTTTTTTTTTTTTTTTTTTGGATGCTGGTGTCATTAGCTGAATCTTGTAAACACCCCAAATGCTGAGAAACACTGTCACCCTCAGCCAGCAGTATCCCTCACTTTCTATCACTTTCTATACCAGAGTTCTGGGTGACAGGATAGCCTGTTTTACTTATAGAACCATGTTGGAGGGGTTGTCAGACATCTGACCTACAAGAAGGATAATTCCTGTGTATGCACGCACGTGGGTGAGATGTGTCTATAGGAGGGGGAAGTCAGAGTCATTTAGAGACTGACTTCCAGGCACTGCAGGTCCCACCTCAGGAGACTGGCAGTCATGCATGGCAGAGTAGATTCAAGAGATGATCAATCACATGAAGGATAAGCAACTACACTGTAGTAGCCACCTTCCAAAATCCCCCAATCCAGAGTCTCCACCAAACTTTCAGAAAGGCCAGGCAAGAGAACGTTTATCAGGACCTGTACGAAGGTACTTCCTTGAAAAGTCACATGCAAGGAGCTGATTAAGAGCCCTTGTTCTTATAGAGAAGTTTGTTTTCTCCGTAATTCAAGTTCCAAGGGATCTAATGCCCCCTCTTTTTTTTTTTTTTGGTTTCTCAAGACAGGGTTTCTCTGTGTATCCCTGGCTGTCCTGGAACTCACTCTATAGACCAGGCTGGCCTCGAACTCAGAAATCCACCTGCCTCTGCCTCCTGAGTGCTGGGATTAAAGGTGTGCACCACACGCCCGTGCACCACACGCCCGGCCCTGATGCTCCCTCTTGACCTTTGTGGGCGCCAGGCACACACAGGATACATGGATATACATTCAGGCAGAACACACATATGCATAAATTAAAAAAAAAAGTCACAGACAAGAAGCATCCAGTAGTCACATCTCATGGTTACAGTTGGGCACAAGCAGTTCTGCAGTTTTCTTCTGCATTAGTGTCATACTGGACTTTAATCTAACATAGATCTAGGGGGCATGAATGAGCTGCAGACACAGCAGACTACTATAGTCATTCCTGCCATGGCACCACACATTCCTGCCCCACCAGTCCACCAGATTCCTATGTAACCCCATCAGTGGGTTTACTGTCCAGGCCTTAATACCACTATAGCCATTCTTGGCTTCCGGAACAGACCATCTCAGGACACGTTACCCAGTGCATAGACATGTGTTAAAGAGTCTGCAATGGGAAGTAACATCGAGGCAATCAAATTCTTTTTTTTTCTTTCATGTAAATATAAAAGTCTCAAGTCAGGATGGCATTCCAAAACTGAGGGAACTCATTTATGATAGGCAGATGGTACCTCAAGCCCCTCAAACTTGACATACAGGAGCTCACTAGAGCACAGCAGAGGTCTCTCTACCCCTGCAACATTTAGCATTATTCACTGGGAGTGTGAGGCAAGAGTGAGTGATGGTGAAAAATGCCATGTCATGGCACTGCCACAGGGCTCAGGGATGGCAAGGCCCTTCCTATGTGCAGTCACAACCCACCACACAGTGCAGGACACTCCCGAGTGTGCTGCTTGGTTTCCTGGGAGGCTTCGTCTCACTGTATTTCCTTCAGACCTCACTGAGAAAATAGCAATGGAGATGTCCAGTGTGGGAGCTGCTGCATACTCTTCACACTGCTGCGTATTGCACAGGGCCCTCCCAGTCATCACATCCAGGGGCCCAGGAAGGATGCAGCTGTCAGCTGGGTGGACTGGTTCTATGCTGTGGCACTGCTGGCGTGGGAACAGACAAAGTCAACAACACGCAGTTACACCTTCCCACTCTTCCACCTCTAATACACTGACAAGCTGGTCGGTAATTCTCTTCTCTTGTGGTACCTCTTCAGGGAAGGAGCGGGAAAAGAGCTTTCAGACAACCATTCTGGGAAAAACATAAAAACTTTTACTAACAAATTCACAGCAGGCACCCAGAAGCTACCCGGCCTGTACTCAGATGATATGTGGCAGGGATACAAATATCCCCAAATGAAGAATTACAATTAAGTATACACATGAGTACTCCAGCGAGCTAAGGGTTTATACAGACTCTGCATCCCCTGCTGGTAATGCAGCTTACTAAGCATCTGAAAAAAGCAATGTTTGTGAAACAAAAAATATGCATGGAGTCAGAACAAGACATGTCAACAAAGCAGCAGTGAGCAAAGGCTGGTGAACAGTCTGTACCCCTGCATGGTGTCCCCTGCACACAATTCAGCATGCTGAAATGCAGGGGTGTGGACACACTGTTCTCTTAACCTGACATTTGGAATTTGGTCTTTTGATTGTTCTGAGACTGGAGAGCAACAACCTGGAAGGGAATCCTACTTCATTCTCTTGATCGCTTCAGTGTCATTATCATGAAACATGTAAGAATCCCTCTGGAAGGATTCTCCTGGTTTCTCCTCTTCAAAACTAATAGCACAAAAGAAAACAAAGATGACATACACTATGGGGGTGTGGGGGAGGACTCAAATGCCAAACCCAAATCATAATTCAAGTGACAAAACAAATTCTCATCTTTAGTGTGCAATAATTACCACGCTTTAGAAAATTTCAAACTCTGTTATTCCTTGCACAGCTCTATGTACGATGTAGAAGCAGAGTACTAGAATATTCTTGTCTCATTTATTTCAAGGCACTTTCCATCAAAAGGTGCAAAAAGAAATAAAGCTACTTTGTCTGCTGTAACAGGAAAAGTCTACATGTAAATCCTTGGAAGGGGGTTTCTAGGCACTAACAGATCATGGATAAGCAAGCAGTTCTATTTGACGTTCTCCAGAGTCACTGGTACCTGTGGCAATGGCTAAGCTACTGATTGAAATGTTGGTAAACTGTCAACTTCTTGTCTTACAGCCTCTGAACATTTTATGCATGCAACAAGCCTCCTGTGTATTTGTGGATAATCCCTACAGAGAGACCCTCCATTACTATACATCTCATGCCCTTTAATTTTAAGAACATGCCAAAGTGATTAGCTATATAAGTAATCATATATGTATGTATGTATATATATATATACATACATACACACACACACAAAAAAGATACAAATATGTTAGCTATCTGGTACTTCTTCATATAAGAAAAGATCTTCTGAGCCGGGTGTGGTGGCGCACACCTTTAATCCCAGCACTCGGGAGGCAGAGGCAGGTGGATTTCTGAGTTCGAGGCCAGCCTGGTCTACAGAGTGAGTTCCAGGACAGCCAGGACTACACAGAGAAACCCTGTCTCGAAAAAAACCAAAATCTTCTATATAATATAGCCTTGGCTGGACTGGAAAAACCCTTCCTCAAAAATGCTGTAATTACAGGCAGGAGCCACCATGCCTGGCTTTATATGGTGCTTTAAAAAGAAACACTGAATCTCTGATACTCCTTCCCAACTTCTGCTTCATTTAATCTATTAGCTACCTGAAAATTAAAACTTCTTTTCCCTCTGCCTTAAAAAAAGATGTGTGTGTGTGTGTGTGTGTGTTCTTGTGCCTGCCTGCTTATGTGTATGTGGAGGCCAAAGAGGACATCAGATTCCTTGGAACTGAAGTTACAGGAATTTGGGGGGGTGCCTGATTTTTGTGGGTGCTGGACTCTGGTCTTCATGATTATTCGTCATGTCTTTTTAACCAAAGACCTGTCTCTCCTGAAACTCTTCTACTTATTCTTATCCTTACACCAGATGGGAGGTTACATCTCACGATGTTTAAAAGCCACCTGTCCAGGAGGTAAGGAAAGCTCTGCTCATTCCTTACTCACAGACCAGAAGAGCAGTAGAGGGTCATAATGACAGCAACAACTTCATCCTTGAGTCTGTCACTAATGTGATCCTAAGGACAATACTGCCAAATCACCTGCCCTCTGCAGCAGCAGCAGAGAGCTGGAAGACACTTCATTCCATCCCAACAAGAACAGAATCCTGTGGGTAAAAAACAGATACTGATGAACAATACTGAAGTAGGGAACAGGATAGAGACAGCTGGTCAGCTGTGTTACCTGAGCAGCTCAGGTGCCAGCAAACTTTTGAATAAACTTATTAGTCTGACCTAGCTAGTCAATATTGCTCAAGAACAAGGGAAAGAATCCCAATTCAGTAATTATTAAGAACAGTGTTTCTTAGTGGCCAGTATCAGAATTTCTGGCTCTAGTGTCAGACAGGCAGGAACTTCCACCAAAGGACAGTACCCACATCATCTTCACCATCCACATCCATGGATAACTGTCTGAGGGCTCTGCAGGTTTGTGCACCCCCACCCCAGCCTTTAACACTGACCCCATCAGGCCTGGACCACTGCCAAAAATCAACCAAACACATCTGTGTCAGGCACAATACATGTATACACTCATCACTCAGAGCACCGACCTACATATGCATACCATACCCTACAGGTAATGTCTTTTCTGCCTTCCACTGAGCAGGTAAAAAAATAGCTGATGAGAAGCAGGACACACAGCACTGCTGACACTGAATGAAGAGATAAGAAATGACTTGAAGTTCAATCTGGCTGGCATTAACATCCACTGGGTGACACTTGAGACCACCCGGTCATCCCATCAACACCAGGCTGCCTTGCTGTTTATTACGAAGGGCATTCCCTAGGCACACGGCAATTAGTCTGCCAGCTGTGAGTTAAGGTGCTGCCCCTGTGCCAGGTAAAGGACACCCAAAACAAGGGCTGTGTGAGATGAGAACTTTTTAGAAGCCATTGTGGTTATTCTGGAAGTAAAAGGAAATCTTTATTTTCAAATAAAGTTACCTACAAGAAATTATTCATTGATCCACTATGAATGAGTCTCTCATCACATACAGCACCAAAAATATATTTAAAAAAAATAAAAAAGTAAACACCACAGCCTCACCTCTCACACACACATCCCCTCCCAAAAGCCTCACAGCCCACACCAAGACAAAAAAACAAAAACAAAAACAAAAAAAACCAATCCAAACTCAATACCCACACAAAAGTTATCTTTGAATTAAGATTTACAAATTTATACATTTTTTTTTTTCCTATGAAGGAACAAAATGAGGAAGAAAAAGAAAAGAAGGGGTCAGGAAAGCCATGAAGGTCTGGTGAGACCCAGGAAGATAAAACCCAGCCTGCCTGCACATAGCAGGTCGAAAAAGCACATTAATAATGTTCATATGCTGTCCTGTGTGAGGTCTTCATCTGAGATGACACTCCCTAGCAGTGCAGCACACAGTGGCAAATTACATCTTCTGGAACCAGCAATCTGGAAGCACAGGTATAGTCAACTGCAGTGTGTGCAGCACTCAGGATACAGGGCATGGCAGAGGTGGTGTCTTCCATCACGGGTTTGCCAGTGTTTAAAAAGGCCATTTTCCCCTTTCAAACAACAGGGCCAAAGAAAAGTACAGGGGAAAAGGTTTTCTACTGTGGTGACAATCTGCCAGTCACAGCTGGAAGGAGGGAGAGTCCTGTGCCTATTGACAGTGCTGGGTCCGTGCACAGGCTCTACTTGGGCTCCTCAATCACACCTTTGCTGAGGTCTGTCATTTTGGGATATTTTACTTTCTTCTGGTCTAGCTCATTCTGAGCCCAAAGTAGCAGTTTCAGTAATTTTGCCAGCTTGGGTGTGGACTCTCGATTCTCATAATCCAGAACAGCCTGGTTAACTTCACTCCATACCTAGAAAAGAAACACATCTAATATAGATGGCCACACACACACACACACACACACACATACACACATTACCAGCAAGCCTGACAATATGCTTAAGACATCTTTTTTTTTTTTTCCCCAGTGCTAGGGCGAGACCCCAGGTTCTTAAGCACTATAGGCAAGCACTCTATCACTAAGCTATAGCTCAGCCCACTTGGATTCTGTTCTCACCCAAGAACCTTGTTACTCACTTAAAGACAAATGAAACATGTAACTAAAAGCCACTCCAAGGGCACTAAATGATTATTAAGCTCCTGAAGGAGCTTACACTTAGGTTGGCTAAGTACCCTGACCCCCTTTAAACAGTTCTGTGAGGATTTTGACAGAGAGGAGAAGCAAATGTTTATATGAGACCCTGCAGACAAGCCTTAAAGACACCTCAACAAGATTTTCAACGGATCCAACATAGGGGGAAAAGAAAGACATGGGTCTTAGGAAGCAATGAACTATCATGCTTGTACATATGGAAGGAAAAAGAAAACGTTTCAGAAGACTATACTGGTTTTAGGCTGAAAATACTTCAGATACCTGTCTCTAAACTGACAGGCGAAAGGCTAAGAGAAGAAAAAGTAGCAAAGGGTTTTAGACACTAACGTCAATGCCACTGCTCTTCCTCTCACAAGATAAGGGGCAGACTAGAGGAGCTGCCAGGGTTCTACTGGAGTATCCCGGCCCAGGGCCATGTGCTTCACCCCAACACAAGAGCAGCACAAGAGTACCATCTTTTCACAAGTCCTCTGAGTGTCCAAGAACTCTGTTCTTCCCTTACTGGCCCTTTACCTTTTGCCTCTGCATCATGTGGAGGAGGTCTCCAAAAGGCGACTCCTCAGGGCTATCGAAGGCCAGCAAGGCCAATGTGCGCTCCATCTCTGTGAGGCATTCTCTGCTTTCCTCACCCTGCTCTGCCAGTTGTGTCTGGGCAAACTCCAAAGCTGCTTCTGTCTCACGCTGACGGATAAGCTCAATCAAGTGTTGTTGCTAGTCAAAACAAAGACAGACCAGATTAGCCAGCCTGTACACCCAGGAGGTGGAACCCAGTATGGTCAACAGCAAAGACAACCAAGTTTGGCAGGTGTACACTTAGATGAATAACCATAAACACTTGGCTCCAATCAAAAGTATATCTTATGTGTGAATTGAGTGTCTAACTAATAATGTTAAAGTTTTTGTTTAGCATCTAGGCAAGGCCCTGGATTCTACCCCACCACCCCAAAAGAATGGCATCTCAAAGAAACTTTCTTAGCATCTCCAAGATGCATTTCCATTTTAAAAGCAAAAGGAGAGATTGTTAAGACTGCCACAGTGAAAGTGTTCATTGTGCAAGTATGCCCAGAGCCCACATAAGGGCAGAAAGAACGGACTTCCATATGCACTCTTTTCTTTTCTTTTTTCTTTTCTTTTCCCTCGCCCTTTCCCTCCCTCCCTTCTCTCTCTCTTACACACACACACACACACACACACACACACACACACACACACACACACACCTTTAAAGAGTAACTAGTTGCAATAGTACATAAAGCTAGCTCCAAGCTTGTCTCCTTCCCAACACTAAGCAACATTCACTTAACACACAATGGCAGGTTTCTTTTTGAGCCACGGCAAACAAGCGTAATTTGCCTGTCTAGCAGCCACATCAGATTGCTGAAACTCACCTGAAGGTGGAAGTAAAGATACCGGTTGGTGTCTAGGAGCTCTGGGTGGAGGCTGTTGATCAAGGCGATGGCCTCCTGGATCTGACCCTTCAGAATCATTTCCCGAATCTTGATGCGCTCATCAAGTGTTTCTAGGTCCACACTTGGTTCGATCCCAGACTCCATCCGAAATTTCTCTGCTGCTTCCTTAAAACCCTCTGAAAAGAAAACTATCTTCACTGATAGGAAAGATAACCAGGAATTAAGGCTTTGTACTTCTAAAGAGCCCAACCATCATTTCATGATCCTACATATAAACCACAGTTTCTTAGGGACTTGGTTTTTACTATTTTTGTGATTTAGAGTCAAGGCTGTCATTTCTTTGCAGCTATCCAAAAGGCTTAGCCTATCAATCTGAAGGTCACAGACTGCTAGCCCATTGTGTGCTGTGACATCATCAAGGTAGGGATTACAGTCAGGATGCCAGAGCAACAGAGGCAATTGTAGGTGAGGTAGACACCTTGCTGCATCTTCACAGGGCTGCTGCTGTGCTCTGGCGCCACCTCATCCACAGGAGTCTGGTGAAACCACAGGCCAAGATTCCTGTATCCACTTTCTATGAAATTTAGTAGAACATAACTGGAGAGGTGCAGGAGGATACAGTGTAATGGGAGACTTCTCATTGTGTGCCTTTGAGAACCCGGTAGGATAGTTGATTCCTTCACCCCAGTATTCAGTGAGCTTCCTCCTCCAGCAGGAGCGTCAAGTGCTGTTTTCTTCTGTATATTCCCAGTCATTTTCCTTCCCTTCCATGTTTTCAGTTATGCAATCTAGAAACAGGCCACAATATTTTTCCAAACTGGCCAGAAGATATCATTTATTTGGACTTTAAATATACTCCAAAACATTAAAAAAAAAAAAAAAAAGGTCTTGAGACAGACAGGCTGGCCTACAATTCATTGCCTCCTGCTCTGCCCTCTGAGTAAAAACACTGTAAATGATCATGAATTTAATAATTCGTCATAATTTGTCAAAGCCAAAAATAGATGTTGCTTAGGTTTCAAAGATCTGGAACAATTATTTTATTGATAGAAAAAAGTATGTATATTCTTTAGGAGTTAGGGAAGTTGAGAAAAAGTCTCACATTACCGGCCTTGAATCACAACCCTGCCTCAGCTTCCCAAGTGCTGGGATTATGAGTGTGGCCTACATCACTCTGGGTTAGAAAAGGCAGTCCTTAACATGTCAGTTTGATTTACAAATATCAAAGTTAGCATAGTGTTTTTATGAATTTTCAGTACAACCTATTTATCATTACGCTTCAGGGGTAAAGGGCTACTAGTATGAAAAGGGAGAGGGGGCTGGTGAGATGGCTCAGTGGGTAAGAGCACCCGACTGCTCTTCCGAAGGTCCTGAGTTCAAATCCCAGCAACCACATGGTGACTCACAACCATCCGTAACAAGATCTGGCGTCCTCTTCTGGAGTGTCTGAAGACAGCTACAGTGTACTTACATATAATAAATAAATAAATCTTAAAAAAAGAAAAAAGAAAAGGGAGAGCTATGGTCAGTTGGTGTCCCCCTCACAGCCAGCCTTTACCTGTGACTAGGTAGTTCATGATGAGTCGGTTCATGTCTGCTCTTTGAACATGCAAGTTATTGAGCTTTTCCATCCATTCATCTTTGGTTATTTCATCCGGCTTTTCTGCATAACTCATTATGAATTATTTCTACAGGAAAAAGATACAATGATTGGGGAAAAATTCTATGTCCAGTTTAGTCATTTCAAAAAATAAACACAGCAATATAGTAAGTGTAAGAGTAGGAGGATGCTTTCAGTCTTGAAACTGACAAGCAAAAAAGGCCTGAGAAAATTACACATCTGGGTAGCGTCAAGGTCAAAGGTGGGAAGTATGGTTAGTGAAATAGAATCAGACGTCCTAGAATGAAGAGACCAAGACACCACACTCTGAAGGAAGGGATTAGATTTGAAGCTAAAAGTATAAAGGAGAATCACTATAGATTTATACACTAAACATTATGTTACAGTGTAAAAAAGGACACAGCAATCAAACAGCAATCAAAAGGAAGTCAAATGTTAGTCAAGGGTGGAGTCTTCAACTCCTTTGTGGGAAAACTGATAAGGTGGCACAAGCCTCCTTCCGTTACTCCTACATCCTAGACGTTTCCAGGTGACACCAAAGAATGTGCAGTTCACTGATGAGCCTGCTTAGGATGGCAAAATGTGGACACCACTCCCTAAAACGTTCACTCAACAAGAGCCTGAATAGAGCAGCTTTGATATACAAAAGCCACATCCGAACCCTTGCGTACGAGCGTTCTGAAGATAAGGCTGCAGTTTTCCACACAGATCATACGGCACAAGTTCTGGTTTGCTTTATGAATGATAGCCTCTCTAGAGACAGATGATGGTACAAGCACGCATATGATAAGCATGCATATCAAACATGCATATTCATACTCAGTGGAAAGGAAGCTAAAACATGTTAACAAGTCAACAAATGGGTTGAAAAAGACTTCTGGCTGGATGTGTTGGCCTTTAATCCCAGCACTTATGAGGCAGAAGCAAGTTGATCTACAGACAGAACTCTGGGCCAACCAGAGTTATACGGTGAGACTCTGCCTCAAAAATAAATGAAAATAAAGAACTTTTTACATTCAAAGTATTTAGGCTTTAGAAGGGAATATGGCTGCACATCACTTTAATAAAACCACAATGAATGGGAAAAATAGAACAAATTAAAAGAGAAGTCAAAGTGTGACACAAAATCAGATATGAAACAACTACATGGCATGTTTTTAGCTCAAAATATTGTGCAAAGATATGGAATCACATAGGGATTTTTTGTTTTTGTTTTTAGTTTTTTCAAGATGGGGTTTCTCTGTGTAGCCCTGGCTGTCCTGGAGTTCCAGCCTTGAACTCAGAAATTCACCTGCTTCTGCCTCCCAAGTGCTAGGATTAAAGGCTGTGCCACCACACCCGGCTTCACATAGAAATTCTTTTATAAGGGAGTAAGGCAGGATGGTGGGGGTAGGGTGAGGTGGGGTTGGGGGGCAGTTGGGTAGCTCTAGGAGCATGGGTTGGATCATTTTCACTCTGTCAGTAACATACACTTCACAGATATTACTTTGTGCACTGCAAAGGACAAGCTAATTTGTTTTACTATGTCATAAAACTGAAAGGTTGGCTCTGGTTTCTGGTTTGACAATGGAATGCATACTGCATGGAAAGAGCTAAGCAGTTCAACAGAGAGATATCCTAGTGCTGGTATAGTGGACAGCAGAAGAGAAGACAAGATCAAGCTTTGACCTCCAAATTAATGGCAGCTGTTGCTGGACTGAATATGCAGGGACAAGAGAAAAGAAAGAAGCACGGATAGACTGCTGTTTCAAGTGTCAGGCCTTAGAAATGAGAGCACAGCAACGTGGGAGAGATGCAAGTAAAACAGGTTGGAGGAGCAGGGCAAGTCTGATGCAGAGGACTCTGGCAGTTAGGTGTGGTAGGCCTCTGGATTGCAGGTCATGGGGACCCACGCTAGAAACAGTAATTTGGGAAACACGCATATACACGTACTGTGGGAAAGAGATTTAAGCAAGCGTCTTTTAAAAAAGATATTACGTTATTTTAAAAAAACAAAAACAAAAAACACTAAGATTCCAAAGCCCATCTGTGGAGAGTTTGCGCAGTGAATGTTATAGAGACTTAGAATTTGGGGCATGCCAGGATTTCTGGTTCTGGCGGACTTGAAGATCCCAGGAGCTCAAAAGGTAGTAGTAGTAGTATGGAGGAGGCGGGAAGTGAAACTAAACCAGGTTGATGCCGCTCCATGCCACAGGATGACAGCAGAATTCACCGATTCGACTTTTATTCATAAGTAAGGTAAAGATCAGTCTGGAAAAATGTTCCCCAAGAAGGTCATTGCCTCTCGATTTCCACTCGACGCTGAGAAAGGTTATCAAGCAAGGCTAAGGACAGAGACGGGGGGGGGGGTAGTGTTTCTGTAGGACTCAGTGGTCCCAAAACTGAGCGGTTACACAGTCGACGAGGACTCTTAACCCAGGAGCTGCCTGCGTCTTCATCTTTTCGCTGTCGCCTTCACTGCGCCTTTAATGGCAGAGACGTGCGAACATTTGCAGTAACTACTCCGGTCCCGGCAGCACCCCGACTAACAGCGCGGCCTCCAGACCTCCCGCTCCGGGGCCGGGCCGTGGAGGGCAGAACTGACCGCCCTGATCCCCGCTCTTGCCTCGGGCTTCCGATACCCTGGGCAGGGCAGCCTGGCGGGCACAGACCCCCGACCTCTGACCTCCGCGCCTCGGCCCACCCCGCAGCCCCGCGGAGACGCTCGGCACGGCCGTCAGGGCCCACCGCGGCCATCTTACCGTGCGGATCCCGCCTCCCGTGCGACAGCGTCTGGGTGGCGGCTCCGCGGCCGCTCCCGGGGCCGCAGAGGGGCGGCAGACGGCGGGAGATAGAGGAGGAGGCGGAGGCCGAGGCGGAGGCGGGGGCGGGGCGCGAAGCGGAGGTAGATACACCGGCGTCTGCCCCTCAGACACCTCTCGCGAGATCGTAAGGTCTCGAGATGCGAACTGGCAACCAATAGAATCCTCTCGCGAATCGGCCAGGCGGTCGGTCGCCGGAAACCAGGGTCTCGACTTCCGTTTTTGCGCAGAACTCTTCGGCAGGGCCCTGGCTCTACGGGTTGGCGCGAGAGTCAAAAGGCTCGTATCGCTTTTGCGCAAGATGGCTGCTGCGGGGGCATTTGCGTACCGAGTGCTAGCGCGAGGATGGAGACGTGTAGACTGAGTTCGAAATGAAGGTCCCAGCTCTTTTCTTGTTTTTGTGTGTGTTTGTGTATGTGTGTGTGTGTGTGTGAAGTGGGGGGGAGGGGGAGCGAGGAATAGGTGTGTGTGAACACGGGAGTGCGCGAGATAAGGAGGGCATTCCCCGGCTTGTAGTCCGCCAGGCTCTAGTCCCAAAGACAAGGCCTCCGGATGTGAGCGAGCTCCTAGGGTTTATTCCGGGAACGATGTGATCGAGGCCGGATCAGCGTCAGGACAGCCCTGTCTAGAGCGATCTTTGTGGCCACGCTGGAGAGCGGACTGCGGAGCCTCTTGTTCCCTCGTTTCTGGGCACTCAAAAAGGTGACTCCCTAGTGCTGAGGTTCTCAGGGAATGGGACATGCACGGAAGTTAATCCCTACTTCTAAGGCAATCCTCGAAGCAGAGCGGATCCATGTTTCAGAAGTGCTCACAGTGAGGACTCCTCCGGGCCGCCGAGGGTACTCCCTACTTCTGGGCGCTCACAGTGAGTGTCTTTTTTTCTTAGCGGCGTGTGGTGTGGACCCAGCTCTGAACTTCGGCGGAGGGGATTCCTGCCGCGGGAGAGGGGACCCCCTATTCCTCCCACCCCCGACTCAGTGCCTTGAGATGGGTTCTTAGATATTCCGGTAAGGGATGGTGGTAGTTGGAAGCCCTCTAAAACTGCGGGATTGGCGTTGTTAAATGGGTATTTGCATATTTATGTGTTCATTGTCTACCGGAGGAGAATGCAAATTCAGTCATTGTAATGTAAAGAAATTCTGGAATGCTTTTTGAAGGAATGTTGGGCAGTCTGTCCTGGAGATGGTTGAGTGTGCTTGCTTAAAAATGAACAGAGTCTAGGGAAAGCAACTCCTCCTTGAGTCACTGAAAATAAGGCCAGTTTAGCAGATCTGTCAGACACAATGACCACAGTGGCTGTATGTAATACGTCTCTTAACCCCATAGCTCTACCCGAAGCTGTTCAGGTTGGTATTGACAAACTTTGTAGCGCTTACTTTAACCCTGGGTAACGTTGGATATCAACTCAAACGTGTGCAAGGGAAGAGGCCAGTATCTTAAGGAGAGAAGAGGGGTTAACTCAGAATTTCAGTGCCTCTGTGGATGATGGATGAGCAGTCTGCTAGTGCCCTAGTCTTTTCTACAAACTAGCTCCTGTTGAGGGTTCCTCAGCCGCTTGACTTTGAGCTCATCTTTGCTGCTTGCAAGACATTGTCACATATGTCCTCTCAGTACTATTTCTCCTACACCCTGGCCTTCATGTAAGGCATTTGTTTGCCAGTTGATTGACCTTCCTGCTCAGTCACCCAGACTCCTGTCGTTCTCTTTGGGCTGTACTCTGAAATGCTTCCCTTAGCTGCTTGGGCTTCCCTGGGAAGATTCACTAAATACCAGCAAGTTTTGTCTTTTCCTTTTGCTCTGGTGATAATTTTTATTTTTTGAATTTTCCAGATAATGTTTCTCTGTGTAGGTAGCTTGGATGTTAGTAGTGTGTCCCACAGGCTGCTCATGGTGGCATACCTAGAGGCAAGTGGATCTCTGTGCGTTCCAGGTCAGTCAGACAGGGCTGTGTGCCCTACCATGTCCAGCTCAAGTGATCTTGTAAACTAGGGGTTCTTAAACTTTCCACCTACAACCACTTTATGCATAAGGATTCTTTTCGTGCTATTCTGGGTATATGGATGGATGTATAAAATAGACGTAGAAATCAAGTATTAACTGATAATTTCATAACGGCCTTCTCCCATAAATACAATTTTACCTTTAAGGACAGAAGCAAATTTTCATTCTAATGGGATGCATATGCATGCTTATTTTTACATTACATTAAGTGTTAGCCTTGGGGCTGGAGAAAAGATGGCTCAGAGCTTTAAGTTTCCAGCACCAAAGTCAGGCAGCTCACAGCGACCTGTAACTCCAGTTTTTGGAGATCTGATATCTCTGGCCTCTGGGCACTTATGTACACACGAATAAAAACAAATCTTTGGGTTTTTTGTTGTTGCTTTGTTTTGTGACAGGGTCTCACTATGTAGCTCTGGCTGTCCTGGAACTTGCTATGTAGACCAGGCTAGCCTTTAAGTCACAGAGATCCTCCTGCCCCTGCCTCTGCCTGGATTAAAGGTGTGTGCCACCGTGCCTGACAAATCTTTTTTTTTTTTTTAATTTATTTTTTTGGGGGGGGGGACTTTTTAAAATCATTTTATTAGATATTTTCTTCATTTACATTTCAAATGCTATCCCGAATGTCCCCTATACCCCCTCCCCCCACCCTGCTCCCCTACCCACTCCCACTTCTTGGCCCTGGCGTTCCCTGACAAATCTTTTTTAAAAAGAAATTTTTTTTGGCAGGATGAGGTGGCGCAGGCCTTTAGTCTAAGTATTTGGGTTCAAGGATAACCTGATTTATATAGTTCCAGGTCTGCTAGGCCTACAAAGAGACAGCCTCTATCAAAAAGAAAAAAAAGTCTGAATTCCTTTCTATTGAATGTGGGTCTGGGGACCAGAAGAGGATGTCAGAACCCCCAGAAGAGGGTTTGTAAGTGGTTTCGAGCCCTCTCACTTCTGTATCAATGCTAAGAACCAAACTCCAGAGAGTAAATGGTATGAGCAAGTCCAGCCTTTAGTTTTTGAAAGACAAGGTCTCCCTTGTGTATGCTGGCTACACCTTTATGTGTAGGCAGGAGTGACAGTGACTTTATGGTCTCCTGCTCTACTTTGTGGTGTGATTACAGGCTCATGCACAGTGCTTGTGGTGCTGGGACTGAACTCAGAGCGTGGTGCATACTAGGCAAGAGTCCACCAGATAACTACATCCCAGTCCCGATCTTGATCTTTATTTATTAGCACGGCTCAAGTCAGTAATTCCAACAGCAATTTTTGAAATTAATATTCTAATACCATGCAAAGATTACTTATTTGACACTCACGCTGTAGGGAAGTTTTTTAAAATTAAACAACTAATGTTTTCTTCCTTTCTATCTTTTTTCCTACGGAGTCTCACTTGTTTAGACCAGGCTAGCCTTGAACTCAAAAATCTACCTTCCTCTGCCTCCCAAGTGCTGGAATTAAAGGTGCACACCACTGTGCCTGGGTTCTATTATATTTCTTTAAGTGCATAAACTTTGTACAATAAAAGTACTTCAGTTCATAACAAGCAGTCTTAAATATGATTGAGGTGCATTTGTTGGTGTTTTCTGGCATGTAAAATGGGCTTGTTTTGTTTTCAAAACCATGACTGCAGGGCCCAGAGAAATTGCTTCACTTGCTGCTCTTGATAAAGAGTTTGATCTCCAACCCCAAAACATGGTGGCTCATAATTACTTACAACTCAGCTTCAAGGGATCTGATGCACTCTTCTGAACTCTACAGGCATCTGTACACATGTGCACAGACACCTACACATAATTTAAAAATAATAAAAAATATTTAAAAAGAACAAAGATAGCAGTTGATCAGTATACCATGGGTGAGCCCTGCTAGAAACACCTCAGATTCATTTTGTGTTTAATTTTGATTTGTTACATGCTTAGAAACTATAGCTGTTGTTGCCAAATTTTTCATGACCTTGCCTCCGTTTCAGTTCTAGAATCCCATACAGGATTGCATCTCACAGTTAGAAAAATAGTTTTAGAACTGGAGAGGTGACTCAGTCGTTAAGGGCACTCCTGTTCTTAAGGAGAACTCAGGTTCAGCTCACTTGGAGTTATTACCTGTAACTCTAGTTTCAGGGGATTGGGTTCCCTCTTCTGGCCTTCATGAGTACCTTGCCTGTGCATATGGTACACATACATACAGATCCAGGCAAAATACCCATACACATAAGCATGGTAATGCCTATCTTTTGTTTGTTTGTTTGTTTGTTTTCGAGACAGGGTTTCTCTGTAGTCCTGGCTGTCCCGGAACTCTCTGTAGACCAGACTAGTCTCAAGCTCAGAAATCCGCCTGCCTCTGCTTCCACCTCCCCAGCGCTGAGATTAAAGGTGTGCACTACCACTGCCTGGTGGTAATGTGTGCCTTTAATCTCAGCACTCAGGGCAGAGGAGATGGGGCAAGCCTGATCTGTACAGTGAGTTCCAGGACAGCCAGGGTTATGTATAGAGAATGGTTTCTTGGTGTCTCAAAGAAAGAAAGTTCTAAAGTGCTATTTTCCTTGACTTTCAACACCCTACCCCATATTGCCAGTGCCTTGTATCATGAATCCCCTAAAAACAAGGTTTACTGTGCTATGGAGATGGCTTAGTCAGTGAAATGCTCAAGCAAAGGGACCTGAGATTGATCTGTGTACAAAAGACTGATACTGTGGCTTCTGTCATCCCAGAGCTGGCAGGTAGACATGAGAACCCCTGGGGCTTCCTGGCAAGCCCATGTCTCTGAACTGATGAGCTCCAGATTCAACGAGGGGTCATACTCAAAAATAAGAGATTGAGGAGGACACCTGCCCAGCATTGACCTACCTGCCTGAGTACACATAAGCAATTTCACATACACACATGAATGAATGAACACACAAAGAATAGTTTAACATTCTTATGTACTGGGCATCTCAGTTAGTAAAAGTGTCCAGTACGTGCTAGGGTTAGGTACTTTATATGACTCTGTTGATTAGGGAATAAATGAGTGCACGATGCCAAACCCCTTCCTTTCCCAGAGTGAACACTAGCAAAGGGGGAAGACAGCTCATTTGTGGTTTTTCTTTGTGTGGGTGAGTATACACGCAGGAGTGTATAAAGGCCAGAGGAGATGGCCTGTGTTCTCTTGCTCTGCCTAATTTCTTTAGGACAAGTTCTCACTAAACAAACTGTAAATTAAGCCAGTAGCCAGCATACTCCAGCAGTCCTGTCTGGCTGTCACCACCATTCATAGCACTGAGGTTACAGGCACACGCTCGTGCCTGCCCCTGCTTGAATGTCAAATGTTCTTACCCACTGAGCTGTCTTCCCATCCCTGTTAGCCAATTTTTGTATTAGGCTTTGAAATGATTTGAGTTTGGGGTACACAAGGGAGGGTTCCCGGGACCAGTGAAAGGATAGATCCAGATTGATTAGAGGAGGGTTTCCACAGTGTGTATGGAACAGACAGGATAGTGGGGCCGAACATGTACATGACCTGTGTACAATGGCGTCAAGGATGTAAGAGAGTAGAAAATAGGTGGCCATGTCCTGGGACAGCCACACTGGCTATAACCTAGGAAAGTTGCCAAGTTGACAGAAATGTCAGCCTGGTGGATTCATTAACTAGCTAAACTTCCTGTGTGTAACTGGTAGACTTGGGGGAGAGAAGTCATAAAAGTTGGCTGAGAGGCTGCTGTATGGTCAAAGGTACCACTGTTCTGCAAGCCAAGGCAGGAATTTGAAGTTGTTTCATTATGAAAGAGTAGCAGTTCTTGAGCCTGGCTTTGGTGGTACACACTTTTAATCCCAGCACTTGGGACACAAAGGCAGGCAAATCTCTTTGAGTTTGAGGTCAGCTTAGTTCACAGATCAAGTTCCAGGACAGCCAGAGCTACATAGACAAACCCTGGTTGTTTTTTTATTTGGGGGTGGGGTGGTGGTGGTGGTGGGTGGATAGCAGTTCTCTAGAGAGAGAAGAACTAAAAGTATATGGGCGAAAGAACTGGTAGGCGAGATAGCTCAACGGATAAGGAGTATTTGTGTTTGCTGCACTATGGCCTGATGACCTGTATCAGACCCTGGGAACCCACGTAAAGGTGGAAGGGGAGAAAAGACAACATCACACCTACCTTGGTAATGTGGATATATCCACATTAATAAAAACTGAGAGAACATTATATAGGGGCTGAAATGGTAGCCCAGTGGTAGAGCACTTACCTAGCAGACACATCCATAGTGGATTCAGCCCTTGGCATTGAATAAATAGTCAGACATCACCGAGTTTTATAAAAGGGAAAAGCATTCTGAGGATAAAATACAAAATGCTTCCTTTGGGTAAATAACCAGGTACCCGGATGCCTGCTGTGCTGTACTTTTACCCCCTTGAGGCTGGGTTTCATTCAGCTGATAGACCAAGTTGTCCTTGAACCACAGAGACCAGCCTGCTGCTCTCCTAGTTCTGGGATTAAAGGCTTGGCCAGAACTACATTGTTTCCATGGGTGCTTTCTTTTACTCTTAAAAGAAAAAAAAAAAAAAAAAAGTAAACCCTTGAATTCTGGAGTCCTTGGCTTCTGTTGAAGCCATTTACTTAATTTTTTTTTTCTGTTGGAAGGAGGTGAATTTTGTAACACTTTCCCTTTTCCTATAAATCATGATATCTTGGTTGTAGGGGTATTACACTGGTTAAGAGCCCTTGTTGTAGAAGACTCAAGTTCAGTTATCAGCTCCCACAAGGTGGCTCACAATCACCCAACTCCAATTCCAGGGGATCTGACACTCTTTTCTGACATATGTGGGGCCCTAGGCATAACACATGGTGCACATTCATACATGCAGGCAGAAATAAACTGGTAAAAAGAAAGATCATTGACTTTTTTTCCAATTCTCCGTGAGCACTAGAAGAAGTCATCAGATTCCATTACAGATTGTTGTGGTTGCT
Source organism: Mus pahari (assembly GCF_900095145.1). Lineage (NCBI taxonomy): Eukaryota > Metazoa > Chordata > Mammalia > Rodentia > Muridae > Mus > Mus pahari. Next base: position 162,981,464 of record NC_034592.1, on the reverse strand, counting down.
GGGAATTGAACTCAGGACCCCTGGAAGAGCAGCCAGTCCTCATAACTGCTGAGCCATCTCTAGCTCCAACCTCTCACTTTCTATAGGCAGGTTTGCACAGGTTCTGTTCTTCTGTGGACTCCTCAGTTTGACACATGAGCACTCTTTATTGTTACTCTTTTTTTTTTCCCCCTTTGAGACATCTCACAGTGTTTCTCTGGCTGTCTTGGTTGGTTTTTGTTTGTTTTGTTTTGTTCTGAGACAAGTGTTTCACTCTGTAGCCAATGCTGTCCTGGAACTCAAAATCTTCTTGCCTCAGCATCCTCAGTGCTTGTAATACAGATGTCACCACACCTGGTTACAAAGTCTATAAAATATTTTTTGTTTTTGGCTCTTTTCTGTGCTGCCAGTACCTTGTGATCTCTGTATTGTGATGGTTGGTGTTGGGTCTCTGCAAGATAGATTTCGGCTGCAAATCTGACCCTGCTGTTTTTAAAGTGAAATCGAAGACTGGTGCTTTACTCTTCGTGCAAAGCGACTGGTGATTTGTGTGTTACAGGATTCTTCAGTGCTGTGCAAGTAAATGCATTTCATCTACAGTTAGTGGTTACAGATTACTCCACGCCTAGCGCGTCCCTAGGGTGGCTCTGGGTCCAGTCTACAGCACTGCACATAATAAAGTGAACTGTAAGGTAAATGTTGGGTTTTAGTTTTTTACATTTAAAATTTTTTATTTAATGTGTATGAATGTTCTGCTTATATGTATGTGTGCATGCAGTGGGGGCCAGGTGCCTGGTGCCTGAGGAGGCCAGAAGAGGGCACTGGATCCCCGGAACTGAAGTTGTTTGTCTGCTTGTGGATGCTGGGAACTTAACTCAAGGGCAGAGTTGAGTAATCAGGGTAGGCTCCTCCTTGACTAGAATCTGAAAGGTGGTATTGAAGGATCTCACCAAGGGAAGCAGAAGCAGCCTTCTACTGTGCTGGAGGCCCCATGAGCTGTCATGTAATCTTGGGAAATGTTAGAAAGAAAACTACTCAAGACCTGGGCTTCTGGATGGAGCATTAGAGGCCGCTACAATATGAGAGAGGCCTTACTAGACCGGAGCACATGTTTGTTCCAGGAAGCCGAAGTTAGAGGCCAGAAGAATGGCTTCCTAGCGATGTGTCTGTGTGCATACATAAATAAGCTGGTTGTATGGGGCAAAGCTGAGCGTTTACCCCGGCATTAACTGCCCTCAGAGCAATGTGGCTGGTGTTCACGGTGCTGTCAGGGACCTCTCTCTGGTTTCCTTAAGTAATTTGGGGGACAGCGAAGGAATGTCACGGTAGGGGGAAAATTCTTAAATGCCTTCGTGAGGACACTGGGTTATGGGGCCCTTGTAGGCACGAATGCCAGGACATAGGCTCTTGACTCCCGGTCCGTTTTAGGAAGAAATGGACGGGGCAAGGGTGTTTCAAGCACGGAGTAAAGGATAGTTTGAGGGTGTCCCTGTAGGGCGGGCGCCCCTCCCGGCTCCGCACAGACCCTGCCAGAGGCCGAGAGCTGCACGGCTTTGAGGTTTTCCTGGCTCCTTCCCACCGGAATCCAGCGCTGGTTTATTCCGAAGCATCAGTCCCTGCAGACACAGTTTCTAAAGCTTTTGGAATGCTGGGCCAAGTGCTGTTCCAGGATTGCTGGAGGAACCTCTTAGTGGCATTGGCTCCCAGCTTAGCCCCTTGGTTCGGGACGCGGGAATCTGTCAAGTGTGCCCGGCCGACGAGGCTGGCGCTCCGGGGAACCCGGGTGGCGCATGCGTGCAAGAAGGGCGGCACAGCCGCTCTAGCCTCGCCGTAGCTCGGTGGCCGGTCGATTTCTTCCGCTTGCCGCGCGGCCTACCACTCTAGGACGGTAGTCTCGCTGGTCTCTGCTCTGTATCCGTGGTAGCTCTGGAAATGGCTGCGGGATCCCGGCGGCCGGGGTAAGTGGCTTTGTACAGTGAAGGAGGGCGGGAGCTGTGTGGACCTGAACGGCACTTGGGCTCGGGACAAGGTGGAGCGGCGCCATGCCGGCAGCCTAATTCCAGCGAGCGGCTCCATGGCGCCGAGAAAATGGCGTCGCGGCCCGTGGGGCCCTTTCCGGCCCCGGGCTGAGGGGTCGCGGAGGAGCGCGCGAGGCCGGGCGGGCGGGCGAGCGGTCTGCGTCTGGTTTCTGCCGAAATCACTGGTTGTCTTGTGTAGTCCAGGATGGTCTGGGTCTGGGAGGCTGTGGAGCCCTTGAGTTTGAGTCGGAGTTAGGGGCCCAGCCTCCCGCGACCGCAGGTCCTCGACACTTGCGGTAGAACATTCGTGGTGGGACGTGACTGGGCCTGGGCGCGAATTCGCGGGTGTACGAGCAGATATCTCATGGGGGACTTCGGGGAGGATCCAGCCTCAGCCCCATCTAAGGCCTGGGCGTTGCCTGGGCTCTCAATGCCTCTTGCCACTGTTGGTGGCCAGGTGTGTGTTAATGTAGATTGATCTCAACAGTGACTCTTGAGGCCCTGGGTTTGATTTGGAATGTTGTGTATATTTGATTTTCCACAAAAGGATGGTCCTTGTCACACTTGATTAAGTGGAGGTTCTGTCAGGCAAACTCAGTTGTGTAAGGATGACAAACAGCATACAAAAAAGATTGTGTAATTGATGACCCCTGCCAGCACTCATGACCAGCACTTTCCTTCTGGCACTCGTGCGTGTGTAGCATCACAATAGCTTGCTGAGAACATGTGCTAGGGGACCTGAGGCGACGTGGGATGTCTTCCTGCCTTCTATCGTTCGCAGAAGTTTTCCATTGTTAGAAAAGCTCTCTGTACCTCTGGCAGGTATTGTCTTAATAGGCTAAAGAGTCTTAATTCAGTCAGTGCTGAGCACCTCAAGTAATGGTTTCTCTTCAGCATATGAGTTACACTTCTGTCAGCACAGCATGTTTTACCATGTTACACATCTGTCCTTCGATACTAGGTGACTTCTGTTTAACCCCAGAAGAGCAAAGATTCAATTGTTTCATGTTGCACTTAGATCCCTACATAGTGATCCATGTTGTAGAATCTCTTATGCTCAAGCCCCAACTAAGAAATTGTTACTGAGTGGAGTCTCCTTTAAGTCTTAGATGACTGGGTCCTTTATAGACACCTAGTAGTCTCTGAGGTTGTATGTTGATTTGGTTACAAAGGTTGTGTGATTTGCAGCCAGTGATAGTGTGCTCTTTGGAAAGAGGAGGTCAAAGCCCAAAGTCTGAGTTGTGCTCATTTGTTCTGAGTGTGCAGGCTCGCCATGTTGACAAGGCTTTAGTTTATTTTCTGAGCAGTCATTTTGAGACGTTCATAAGGGAATATGAGTGGGCAATTGACATAGATTTAAGACTAATTCTGGCGGGGCAGTGGTGTTGAACGCCTTTAATCCCAGCACTTGGGAGGCAGAGGCAGGTGGATTTCTGAGTTCGAGGCCAGCCTGGTCTACAGAGTGAGTTACAGGACAGCCAGGGCTACATAGAGAAACCCTGTCTCGAAAAACAAAACAAAAGAAAAGAATAATTCTGGAGGTTGGAAAGTTGGAAAGATGGCTCAGCTGTTAGGTGTCCCTGTTTCTCTTCTATAGAACCAGAGCTTGGTTCAAGCATCTATCACCTGAGGGCTGACAACCATGTCTAACTCCAGCTTTGGGAAATCCGGTGCCTCTACTAGCAACTCTGGGCACCTGCACACAGGTGGCAGACACATTTAAAAATGAATAATTCTATGGTTTATACAGTTTATTCCTAGGTGTTGTCTGACTGTTAGGGATAGAAAGTGCTGGTTATTGGAACAGGAGCAGGAATTAGGAGCCTATATCCAGACAGCCTTCCCGAGAGGCCTGATAGGCACTGTCAGGATTTGTTAAATTGTAATTTAAAAGCATGTTTGGGTCTGAAGTAGCCTTCATGTTGCCTGTTTAAATTTGTGTTAATCTCAAGGAAGTACTGGGTGTTGCTGCTCTAACTGGCTTGAAAATAGAGTTCAGCTGAGCTGCAATAGACAATGCAGGAAGCCCTGCTAGAATTCAGTGTTGGACTTAATTATCCTACCCTCCCCCATCCACGGCGGTTGGGTGGGGGGAACCATGTATTGTCTCCTACTAATCTTAGAGAAGGAAAGGAAGGTTCCAGTTGAAATACAGCTTCTTTGAGTTTTGAAAGCCTCTTGGGCTTTGACCTGAACTTAGGTAGCAAGCTTTCCAGCCTCCTCAGAGCAATGGCTGAACCTGTGTTGGGAAGGAAGGAGTGGGATGGGATTGGGTCTGCCTAGGGCCCTCGTGAGTCTTAGCTAGATAGAAAGGGTGCTTTAGACAGACAGACAGACAGACAGACAGACAGACAGCAATTGTGGGAGCTCTGTGCTCAGTCCCCAAACCAGCAGTTCTCAAACCAAACTCCAGGGTCTTTATACTAAAAAGTGCCTGTTCAACCACTCTGGAAATCAGTCTGGCGGTTCCTCAGAAAATTGGACATAGTANTACCGGAGGANCCANCAATACCTCTTCTGGGCATATACCCAGAAGATCTTCCAACTGGTAAGAAGGACACATGTTCCACTATGTTCATAGCAGCCTTATTTATAATAGCCAGAAGCTGGAAAGAACCCAGATGTCCCTCAATAGAGGAATGGGTACAGAAACTGTGGTACATTTACACAATGGAGTACTACTCAGCTATTAAAAACAATGAATTTATGAAATTCTTGGGCAAATGGATGTATTTGGAGGATATCATCCTTAGTGAGGTAACCCAATCACAAAAGAAGTCACTAGATATGCACTCACTGATAAGCGGATATTAGCCCAGAAACTTAAAATACCCAAGATACATTATGCAAAACAGAAGAAAACCAAGAAGGATGACCATTGTGTGGATACATCATTCCTCCTTAGAATAAGGAACAAAATACTCATGAAAGGATATAGGTACAGAGACAAAATTTAGAGCTAAGATGAAAGGATGGACTATCCAGAGACTACCCCATCCAGGAATCCATCCCATCATCAGCCACCAAACCTAGATACTAATGCTCATGCCAGCAAGATTCTGCTGAAGGGACCCTGATATAGCGGCCTCTTGTGAGGCTATGCCAGTGCCTGGCAAACACTGAAGTGGATGCTCACAGCTATTGGACGGAACACAGGGTCCCCAATGGAGGAGCTAGAGAAAGTACCCAAGGAACTGAAGGGGGCTGCAACCCTGTAGGTGGAACAACATATGAACTAACCAGTACCCCCTGAGCTTGTGTCTCTAGCTGCATATGTAGCAGAAGATGGCNTAATNGGCCATCACTGGGAAGAGAGGCCCCTTGGTCTTGCAAACTTTATATGACCCAGCACAAGGGAAGGCCTGGGCCAAGTAGTGGGAGTGGGTGGGTAGGGGTGCAGAGGTGGGGGGGAGGGGTATAGGAAACTTTCGGGATAGCATTTGAAATGTAAATAAAAATAATAATAAAAAAATAAAAAGTGCCTGGTGACACTAAAGAGCCTTTGTTAATACTGATTGTTTGATTTTTACAACTGATACATTTAAACCTTTTATTCATTGTAAAACACTTTCAGTTAAACTCATGTGCCCTTATGTTAATGTAAATATTTTCAAAGTCTTAAGACAACTTAATGAAAAAAAGTAACATTTATGCTTTTGTACATCTGTTTATTTCACAATGACTGTTTTTTCCATATGTTTCTGCCTCTAAAAGAGGTGACTTTTCAGTGACAGTAAAGGGGCATCTGATACCTTAGTGCTGTGCAGATAGCTCTGTCAAACTATCCATTTTTACCATTTACTGTTCATAACAGTTAGAAGTGCTCACTTTGTTTTTGGGTTTTTTTTTTTTTCCAACAAGGTTTTGCTGTGTCTCTCGCTGTCCTGTTAGTTACTATGTTGACCAGACTAGCTTGCCTCTGCCTCCTGAGTGCTGGGGTTAATAGCAAGCACCATGAAGCATGGCCTTGAGTGTTGTTATTGCCAGGCATGATGGCACATGCCTTTAGTCCCAGCACTTGGGAGGCAGAGGTAGGTGGATCTATCTGAGTTCCAGGATGGCCAAGGCTACACAGAGAAACCCTATCTTTACATTACTCCCCCCACCCCCACCCCCAAATGAATGCTCTTTTTGTTGAAATGAGTTGAAAGAATATTTGACTTTTGACTTTTTTTTTTAAAGTATCTTTTTTTTTTTTTAGAGATGTATTTATTTATTATATTTAAGTACACTGTAGCTGTCTTCAGACACTCCAGAAGAGGGTGTCAGATCTTGTTACAGATGGTTGTGAGCCACCATGTGGTTGCTGGGATTTGAACTCCAGACCTTTGGAAGAGCAGTTGGGTGCTCTTACCTACTGAGCCATCTCACCAGCCCGAATATTTGACTTTTAAACACCTAGAAAAACCTTTATACTATGAGATGTATCTTTGAACTGTTTTTATTGGCTTGATCAGTTTCTTGCCTTTGAGGAAAGGTATAGAACAAATTTTGTGACTTCGAAGATACTGTTTCATTCATTCTGTACTCCTCAGATGTGTGTTAAGATCTGCCATTGCCAGATAGTGGCACAATTAGTTGGAGGTATCTGCAGAGGGCAGGCAACAGGATTGCATCTTAACTGGCCCTCGGCATTTACTATAGTATGTATATGCTTTCATTGTACACAGTGGGACTTAAGATAGTAATGCTGACATAATGTGGAACATAAATATGGAAATAAATATGAGCTCCACATCCCAGGAATTCTATATCTTTTGCTTGCAGGATTGTCCTGGAAACACTAAAAAGGGACCCTCCAAACCATCTATATGTACACACATTGTTGGGTAGTCAGCCTAGGCACAGTGTGGATACCTGGTTTCCTGATCAGTATGTAATGTGATGCTCTGCTGCTGACCTTAAGAGCAGCAGTTACCCATACAAAGCCCACTGACTCTGGGAATGTGAAAGGGACAGGAGGGGAACCCACTCTACTTAGGTAGCTGTTTTAAGAGACTTGATGTTCTTACCCAAACAAGGCTAGTCTTATATGGTTTCTAGTTCCTGGTCACCAGTAGACTTTAAATTTCTTCCCTGCATTGGTACAAAACTTCAAAGCCTGTACCTTTTAACTGGAAGGAAGGAATTTAGGATACAGAGACACTTGGAGACCTGGCTGGAACATCAGTCCTGACAGTGGTTTTTCTCTTGACAGTGCTGCTTTTTATCCTCATGTGAGGTTTAAATCAACAAGATTTTTATGTATTTATTTATTTTTATGATTTCCTCATGTTTCTTTTCTTCAGTTTTCTTTGACCTGGCCAGAATGATTTAATAACATTGTGATTTGGTAAATAGCATTTGTTTTGCTGAGCAGTAGACATTAATAGAAATGAAAACTGGAGCCTTTTCTTGATAATTTTTCACTTTTCATAAGCAGTGTTAGCATCTTCTCAGTCCCTTTTACTTAACAGATGTTTAATAGAAAATGATAAACTGACCTAACCTATCAGAAGTAACATTCTGAGTTAGGGTCAAACAACCTGTATTACAACACTGGATATAATTTCTAACAAGTTAGAATTTCTTCAAAATTAGTTAGCTTTGGGGGCACTGGAGGCTGTAACTCTTGTTCCAGTCAGTAGAGTTCTCAGGTCCTAGGCTTCTCCCCAGCATTGCCTATGTCAGGTAAGGTATGCCTGTTATCCTAGCATCCCAGCACTCAGGTCAAGCTCACCTTACATGAGAACCTGTTCAGGGAAACTAAATTTTAAAAAACACGTATCATGAATAGGGCAAAATGTACATGTGCACTTGGGTATTACGAGTCATGACTGGTTTTCAGGAATTGCTATGGCATACTTGTAGGAGTTTCACTGTTGCCATCTGTCACAGTTCAGAATAGCTCATACTAAGAACTAACTACCTAAGAAGTTAGTTTTGTGGCTGTTGCTACAGACATCTTTAGGTGGATAGCAGTTAGAATGGTGATAGTTGAATCTTCAGATTAGACTGGGTAAAAGGTCGTGTGCCACTGCTATTTTTTAAAAGTGATTTTTTTAACATTCGGGGAAAGTAGGTTTTACCCAGATTCTCTTCTGCATTGCTAATAATGCTTTTAGCTGAGGTAGGAAATGGGAAAGAATTTGGAGGTCGTTCTAGAGCACCTGGGGTGGAAGATGGTGTACTATAGATGCTGCTACTGACTGTCCTGCACCACCCAGTGCTATCCTAAGTAGAAATGCTGGAGACAAAGTTCAAGTACACTCAATGGATGCCTGGAAAAACCCCTCTTGGAGCTGAGAGGCCAAAAACTCTCTGAAATAATAGACCAGCATGACAAATTTTTCTTACAACTGATTTTTTTTATCCATATTAAGGGACCCTGTGCCATCACTGGGCTGGGTTTGTAAAATACACGTTTCCCTTTAGAATGTCTTTGGAACTAGGGAAGATGGCTGTGTGTCATGTGTAAGGGTGTTTGCTGAGTTTGATACCTCAAACCTATGTGGTGAAATTGGTTGAACGACTGCCCATTGTTCTCTTACCTACACACATACTCATAGCAGAGACATGGCCACACACACAGAAAAAAAATAGGTATAGTTTAAAGAAATGTAAAATCCTTGAACAAGATGTATATGCCACTTCTATTAGGCTTAGCCCTCACATGCACACCTCTGTCACTTTCCTATGAGTTGGCGCTTGCACATCTGGTGGAAGGCTCCTTGAATGAGCAGGCACTTTGGCTGTCAGGCTCAGTGTGTGGCACATACACTCTCTAATATAAATGATGTGAGTCTCAAGAAAAGCATCTGAGGTTTCTTGCTTAACATAAAATTTTCACTTTCAATAGAAAATCAGAACTTTGGAAGCGTGTATCTATCATTGTGAGCTTGATAGCTTTCCAGTAATCAAATGTTTCTGAGTCAGTCCAAGTTACAGATGCCTTTCTTGAATAACTCTGCCTGAAGTTCTATGAGTTTGGTGCTTTCTTTCTAAGTGACTCATGTGCATGTGGTCAGAAAATGCAAATGGGTAAAAGATTGACATAGGGCCAGACAGGCCTGTGAGTTAGTGAAGGGAAGTGAGAGCTTGGTCGGGCTTTATCGTCCACAGCACTGCTGAATGCTGAGAATGCTGAATGCTGCTGTTGATTTGATGCGGTTTCAAACAGCAGCCACAGTTATGTAAAAAGAATGGCATGCCTCTGTAAGACACGGATTTTCTTCATACAAGTCACTAGAAACCATACAAGGCAGAAGCATGTTTGGGAATCCTACTGTCTTAAGCCAGAGATCCGCTATATATATATACACACACACACTAACATTTTAAATACGTGTATGGTTTTCAAAATAACAAAAAGTAATGTTAAGTGTAGTGGACTTTTAGAAAATGACTTTTTAGAAATAGCAGTAGATGCATTTCTCATAAACAAAAAATCTTATGGGGTCTTCAGAGTGTATTTTGCCTGGACTAAAAGCTTTGAAAGCTACCACCTAAGAATGCTGGTTAGCCATACACCCTTTTTCTGATGATGTCACTCTTAAGCATGTAGTTGTCATTGTCTTTGAGAAATAGTAGCTTTTTTTTTTTTTTGGAGACAAGAACCTCACTAGCATAGCCTAGGTTGGCCATGATTTGACTTGCTATACTCCTGTCTCTGCTTCCTGAGTATTTAGGTTCTAAGTATGTATCCTCACACTTGGCTTTAAGCTGTATGTGTCGTATGTCTGTTGTGTGTGTATGTGAATGTGCATGCCTATGTACTTGACATTCTATGTCTTCCTCTTTTATTGTTTTCTACATTACTTCCTTGAGACAGGATCTCTGAACTAAAAGCTTGGCATTGTAGGTAAACTGTTTATGGCCATCCAGTGCTCAGGGCCTGCCTTTTGGAGGTTTCCAATGTTGAGGTTACCAGTGTATTACATGCAGCCAAGCTTTAATATGGGTGCTAGGGATTTGAACTTGGGTCCTCATGCTTACAAAGCAAGTGCTCCTACCCACTGAGCCATCCTTCAAGACCCTACCTAAGATTTTAATGCTGAGATTTCATTGTTTAATCTGGACTTCTGGTTAATAGGGATTAATGGATTTTTATTGAGAGGAGGGGAAAACTACCTTTTATACTGTCTAGTGCAGTGACTCACACCTTTAATTCTAACATTCAGGAGGAGCTAAAGGCAGTAAGATTGCCACAACCTCCATATAAACTTGGACTATAATCAGACCCTGTCCAGAGACTGACAGAGATCTTGCAGAAAGATACTCTTAGAAATGCAGAAAGTTAATCCTAGCCTCAGTGTTAATCGTAACCTCAGTACCCTCTGAAATGGCCACTTTTTTCTTCTTTAGGGAGTTGATAATTAATATGACATGATTATAATTTCATGACCACTTTTTGTATGAACTGTGCTGTATAATGACATACAAATTTGGGTTAGAAATGTAACATAATTTCAGCCAGGCAGTGGTGGCGCATGCCTTTAATCTCAGCATTTGGGAGGCAGAGGCAGGTGGATTTCTGAGTTCGAGGCCAGCCTGGTCTACAGAGTGATTTCCAGGACAGCCAGGGCTATACAGAGAAGCTCGGTCTTGAAACCGCCCCCCCCCCCAAAAAAAAAAAAAAAGAAGTATTCTTTTTAACTTACTCTTTAGTGGTACTGGGCTTGGTACCCAGGACCTAGTTCATGCTAGGCAGGTGTTTGCCATGGTACCAGGCCCCAACACTGTATTTTACTTAACACCTTATGAATATATTTTACTTTGTACTTTTGTTTTGATAGACACTGAATTCTTATTAGTTTTTGCATTGGCAGAGTTATGAAAAATTTTGCAAATACAGAAAATCTTTTACAAATGTCTTCTGTCTCATTCTACTTAGAAGAAATAACTGCATTTTTACTTAATAATATTCAAGACTATTCTAAATCCTTAGAAACATGTTTATTTTTCAGGTTAACATGTAGTTTTCACTTCAGTGTTGGAGATTCAATCCATGTTAGTTAGACACTACTAGTGAGCTACATTCCCATCTATAAATTGAATCTTTTAAAAAATGGGTTTTTATTTCTAGGTTATTTTATTTTATGTGTATGTGTGTTTTGCCTGCATGTATGTTGCTGTATCACATATGTGCCTGTTGCCTGCAGAGGTCAGATGAAGATGCTATATTTCCTGTGGGTGCTGGGTACCAAACCCAGGTCCTCTGTAAGAGCAACATGTGCTTTTAATTGCTGAGCCATCTTTCCAGTTTCTATAAGGTGAATTTTTTTTTTTTTTAATGATTTTCATTCCTGAGGTTATTGCTTGTTTTGTGTGTGTGTGTGTTGTTTTTTGTTTTTGTTTTTGTTTTTTGGTTTTTCGAGACAGGGTTTCTCTTCTTACCCTGTCTCGAAAAACCAAAAAAACAAAAACCCTGGTTTATAGCCCTTGCTGTCCTGGAACTCACTTTGTAGCCTAGGTTGGCCTCTAACTCAGAAATCTACCTGCCTCTGCCTCCCGAGTGCTGGGATTAAAGGTGTCCGCCACCACACCCAGCGTTTTTTGTTTCTTAATAGGTAGGTGTTTGTGTTCTGTTTACTTTTACAAGTAGCTTCTAATTTACTGGTTTGCTGTCTATTTAGCTTCTAAAGTGTTATATAGATCCAACCCAGTTCCTGTGGCCCGACCCAACCAATAGTTTCTGAACTCTTGAAATTGTCTTTAGGTGTCCAGCTTTCCATGTGATAGAAACTAGAATTGACCCCCTTGTGGAGGTGACATTAGTAGACATAAGGTCTAAAAAGGTCTTTGTCACTTTAAGGATACATGGAATGTTCACCCTTTGTCTTGGGTTACTAAGGAGACCACAGTTAGCTGGAAGGCAGTTGGAGCCAGGCAGAGAGAGGAAGTAAGAGGTGGGTTTTGCTCAGAATTGCTGGCTCTGGCCCTTGTGGTTTAAAAGCCCTGGCTTGAAACAAAGACATCTGGAGAGGGTGTTAGATTGTGATTATCCTAAAGAGGAAGAAGAGGTTTGTTGGATTTGTTTTTTGTTTCTTGTGGGGGCACAGAAGATGTTTGTCTTTTTGAAATATAGCCTGAGAACAGTGTCATTAGTTAGGACCTTACCAGGAAGATTGGGTGAAATTTATATATATTAGATTGAGACAGAGTCTCCTTGTGTAGCCCAGACTGACCTCATCCTCAGCTTCTGCCTGCTTCAGCCTCTGAGCACTGGGATTACAAATAATGTGCCACCATGCCTGGCTCTCAAATATACATAAATTACCACATCGTATTGATGTTTAGTGAATATAAATTTAGTTCTCTAAATTTCTTAGATTTTAAATTAACTTATGATACTTCTATACTACTAAGATTTTTAAAGAATTACATAATTTTGTTATTCAACCTTTTTACTTTTTGTGTTTCTCCATTCACTGTTGGGTGTCTGTGTGCTGGGTCTGCTTCATGATAGATAGGTACTTACTGACTGCAGAAGCAACTGATGCCTGCCTCCTCTCCCCTGCCTCCCTGTGTGTCTTGCCCGGCACCCGAGAGAGTGTGCTCAAGTCACTGCCTCTCTTCTCAGACACCTTTCTAGGTCACTCCGAGAATAGATTGAATAGAATTTGCTTTTTCTTGTTGGCGTATGGTTTGGTCACAGTTGCTTAAGATCTGTACTATGTTTTTCCTTTCCTATAGGAGCTTGGTAAAGAGGCAGTCCCCACTGTCCCTTTGGTTGTTTGAAGCTCCAGAATCTTCTCATTGATGAACTGTGACTGACAACAGTGTGGTGAGGCTTGGCCATCTGCTTGACCTGGCCCCAGGTCTATAATTTTATGTAGGATTTTCAGCCAAAGGTTTCCAGGCTTTCAGTTTTGGGACAGGTAAGTGGCATTTGTATAAAGAAGTGAGTATAATGTAACACTTATATTTACTTTTAATAATCTAAACTATCAGAACTTTAGCATAGCTTTTTTAAATGAATGACCATTGTTAAAATTTTAACTCACTGTTTTTCTTTTTCTCTTTAGCTATTTAATCAGTGTATATATCTTGAAGTGTGTAGTAGTTTCTGTCTAATGAGAAAACAATTTTGTAGAGGAAATGTGGCGTTGCCTCTTGAATTCTGGGTGTGTAATACTTGCCAGGAAGGCTGGGTAGTGTGGCCCCCAGACTGCACTCTTGAGTAGAGATGCAATGTTGCTTGAAATTAGGCTGCAGCTGTCTTGGTGCAGCCTGTGTCTAGAGTGTGGCTCAGTGGTAAAATGGGAGCTTAATTTAAAAACATTGTCGTGTACAAAACTTGTTTTGCCTAAATAGCAAATTTTCTAACTAAAATGAATAAGCTGTTATAGTAGTTACAGTTTGATATTTTCTCAGCTGTTTGTATTTATTTTCTTTTTAAAAATTTTAATTTATGTGTGTGGACATTTTACCTGCATGCATGACTACATCATGTGCATGCAATGCCCACAGAACACAGAGAGACTGAGGCAGGAGTGGGAACCAAGTAAGCCCATCTCCTAGAGATCAGTCAGTGCTTTTAATTGATGATCATCTCTCCAGCCCCAGCCATGAGTGTTTAAAGGAACATACCATGTGGGAATGGTGGTGACACCTTTAATCCTAGCAGTGAAAGGCAGAGGCAGGCAGATCTGAGTTCAGGCCAGCCTAGTCTACATTACAAGTTCTAGGCCAGTCAATTAGAGGGTGGGACCCTGTCTCTCAAACAATAAAGAAAAGAAAGAAAAGAAAAGAAAATGGAGCACACCTGAGCTTCATGAGCGCTATGCCATTGTGTCTGTCCTTGGTCTGCCTGTCCAGGCAGTCTGAGGACTTAGTTGCACTGTGACTCAAGAACCACAGTTGGTACCTCACTTGGTGGATTCAGTCTTTTACCATTTTAGAGGAGGTGACCGAGGAAGTGGTTCTTGTCTCAGCAGCTTCAGATGACCTGAAGACCAAGGTTATAGGGTGGTAGGTGGATAAGTGCTAGGCAGGCTCAGGCTCTATAGCTGAGTGACAGTTACTTACTGAACTGTTAGGAAGAAAATCGGTATTTAGGGTACTGAGAATTTTAAATTTTCTGTCTTTTGTGTTTTTAAGGTTTTTGTTTTTATGCCAGTCCTTCCCCTAAGATGGAACATGCAGTAAAATCGTCCATTACTAGCATTTAAATGCAATTAAAGCCTGGACAGCTAGGAAAAGAATTCTCAAGGTATACTCTCTTTCCAATTTTGAACAAGAATGAAGATTTCATCTTTTAAAAAGAAAGTGAAAGACGTGGGTGTGGTAGTACTTGTAAACCTCAGTGCTTGGGATGCTAAGGCATAAGGATCACTGCAGTTCTAAAGCTGACCTTTGCCCATAGTAGTAGCAAACCCTAGGGAACAGAGACATGGCCATACTTGGACAGTGATAAGCCTTGGAGCTGTCGTTTAGATGAATGAAGTGGAGTCGGCTGTCTTCAGGAGTCTGTTTTACTTGGTGTCCACAGTAGGGCTCCATGCTCAGTTGGCTCAATATGGAAGACAGTCTCCCAGTCCAGGCTTTGGACGAGAATAAAAAAGGCAGCACCAGAGCCCCAGGCACACTTGGCCAGACTTCCTGTGGGGCAGGCCCAGACGTGGCACACATCACGTGCCCTTGCTCCCTGGTGGCCATGGACAGCTTCACTCTACACAATGGCTTAAGAATGGTGTGACTTAGCACCACTCGCTTGTCTGTTGGCCTCACTGAATATGTTTTTATGCTGCTGGACTGCCCTCATGTCATAGTTTCCTGCCCATTTTGCATATGTTTATTCTTGACTGGATGATTTTCTGCAGAACATTCACTGAGTAACTTAGAGTCTCTTCATAGTTAACTCACATAGAACACAGTGATCAGAAGCATTTAGTTCATGTGCAGCTCTGTTCTGTAAGAAACCCCATCTTACCACCCTTTATAAGGGCACCCACTCAGTGCCCCTGGTATGCATTCCAAGACTACATGGTATGGTGGTGTGGTAGGTTGTTAGTCACAATGTGATTGCCTTTTGTCATTAGGTATGGATGATAAAGGGCACCTGAGCAATGAGGAAGCACCCAAGGCTATCAAACCCACCAGTAAGGAGTTCAGGAAAACCTGGGGTTTTCGAAGAACCACAATTGCCAAACGTGAGGGTGCGGGAGACACGGAGGTGGACCCCAGTGAGCAGCAACCACAGCAGCATAACCTCTCCCTGCGCCGCAGTGGACGGCAGCCAAAGCGTACCGAGAGGGTAGAAGAGTTTCTTACCACCGTTCGGCGCCGAGGGAGAAAGAATGTGCCGGTGTCCCTGGAGGATTCCAGTGAGCCCACATCCTCCACAGTCACTGATGTGGAGACAGCTTCCGAGGGGAGCGTTGAAAGCAGTTCTGAGATCAGAAGTGGCCCTGCACCTGACTCCTTAGGGAAAGAGCATCCTGTCTCTTCTGAAAAGGCAAAAGGAGGTGATGAGGAAGAAGACACCTCTGACAGTGACAGTGATGGCCTTACGTTGAAGGAACTTCAGAACCGCCTTCGAAGAAAGCGAGAGCAAGAACCTGTGGAGAGGTCCCTGAGAGGCATTCAGAACCGCCTGAGGAAGAAGCGCAGAGAGGAAGATTCTGCCGGAACTGGGAGTGTCCAAATAGTCAGTGCTGAGCCGGACATACCTCTCTGTAAGCAGGAGCCTGAGGCTAGTCAGGGACCAGTGTCCCAGTCAGAGAAAGATGACATAAATCAGTTGGAAGGGAAAGCGACTCAGGGAAATAAAGAGGAAAACCCCAGGGACTCGGGCAAACCAAAGCCTGAGTGTGAGGTTTACGACCCCAATGCCCTGTACTGCATCTGCCGCCAGCCTCATAACAACAGGTAGGTAGAGGGAGGGAGACAGTGAGAGGACTGCCATTTGCTTTGATGCCAAACAACAGTTGGCTTATTAAGAAAAGATGAATGAAGCTGAAAAAACAAAACAAAACAAAACAAAACAAAAGGAGTGCATGCACGTGGACTGCCTAGAGCTGCCCTCTACCATGGCAGCCACATGTAGTCAATTCTATACACTCAGTGTGTCCAGCCATGGATGAAAAGCTCACTGCCTCTCAAGCCATGTGCAAATGGTGGACACTGTAGATAGGTGAGAACCATCTGTTGTCCCACAGATCCTATGGGAGTGTTAGAGGACATAACTACAACCAGTCTGGTCCTTTGAATTGGATGCCAGGTGGTGATGGGGCATCTTTGTGGCACTGTTAGGAGATGAAGTTGCTGCTGCTTTTGTTGGGTGGAGATACTCTGAAGCCTCTAGTTCACTTTTAAAAGTGTTCTAGCCAAAAGATGAAGGGCTAAGGATGTTGCTCGTTGGGTAGAATGCTTGCTTAGCATGCATGAAGTGCTGGGTGTGAGCTCCAGTATCTCATAAAATTATGAGGTGGTATATGCCTATAATCTCAGCTTTCAGTCGATAGAGGCAGGAGAATCAGAAATTCAAGATCATCTTTGGCTACGTAGGGAGATTAAGACACGAGAAAACCTGTCTCTAAAAGTAAGTAAATAGAAGAACAGATGCATGGAGAGATAGCTCAGCAGTTAAGAGCATGGACTGCTGTTCTTCCAGGGGTCCTGAGTTCAACCCCCAGAAACCACGTGGTGGCTCAAAACCATCAGTAACGGGATCCAGTGCCCTCTTCTGCTGTGTCTAAAGACAGCTACAGTGTTCTCATGTATATATAAAGATGAAGCAGATATGGAGTGCTGCTAACAAGGGCACTTCGGTGATTTTAATTCTGATCTCACTTTTCACTTTATTTGCTTTATTTTCACAATAGAATGTTAAAAGTTTGACTTGGTGATCTATTGGACAGTGACTACATAATCTTCGCATTTTAGGTTTATGATCTGCTGTGATCGGTGTGAGGAATGGTTCCATGGTGACTGTGTGGGTATTTCTGAGGCCCGAGGGCGGCTCCTGGAAA
This sequence comes from Mus pahari, assembly GCF_900095145.1. Taxonomy (NCBI): domain Eukaryota; kingdom Metazoa; phylum Chordata; class Mammalia; order Rodentia; family Muridae; genus Mus; species Mus pahari. Next base: position 162,964,513 of record NC_034592.1, on the reverse strand, counting down.
GGAATGGGGAAGACTACATCTGCCCAAATTGCACCATTTTGCAAGTGCAGGATGAGACAAGCGGCAGCGCCGCCGACGAGCAGGACTCTGGGTGCAGACCTGTGGGTGCTGATGGCACAGACTGCACAAGCATAGGGACAGTAGAGCAGAAGTCCGGAGAAGACCAGGGCATAAAGGGTAGGATTGAGAAGGCGGCAAACCCCAGCGGCAAGAAAAAACTCAAGATATTCCAGCCTGTGAGTATCTGTCTGCCATGGCAAGCACACATGTAGGGCTTTCTGCTGCTGATGACAGCAAGACTAGGAAAGTGCCTTCTCTTTAGGACAGTTGGGCTTTTGTGGGCAGTTACTGTATCTTTACGGGCCTGAGCCCTGCAAGAGAACATCTGCTGCTGGTACATCTTGCCACTCCAGTTGGTGTCAATTGTGACTGCTCTGTCATAGCCTCCTTAGTGCCAGCAGCACTGTGCTTTAATGGTCCCTTAAGGGGAAATCCATTTCTCCACAGTGCTATTGACTGAGTTTGAAGAAAAAACCTTACCTTATCACATGTTCTTGGTGTTATATTTTGAGTGCTAGCAGAGTTATTGAGAGAAAGGTGCACTGTGTTCTGCTCTTACTTATTAGCATGCTGGCCTAAGTTGTTCCATGCCTGGTACTCATGTTTTCTTCATTCTTCCTACTTGAGTTATGTTATCCCATGGGGCCATTAACTGTCACATTTCCCATGAGCTAAGACTAGCAGTCTTGCTGCTCAGGAGAGCTTTCTCCTGCTGTCAACAGGTGTGTTGCATTTCTCAGGAGGGTGCCACCAAGTGCATCTTCACTTCAGACCCAACCTCCATAGCACACCCTCCAGCAGGTGAGAGTCTGGGGAAACTACAGTCTAGACTGTCACTGTCTTAGTTCTCACTGTGCTGCAAGGTGAAAAAGTGACAATGACATTACACGGTGGCTATTAGGAATGTTTACTGGAGGAAGTTGTCGATTTGATGCTTTTATTGCCAGTTATTATATTAGACATTGCCTGAATTTTCTTCTGTGTAAACTTAGATTTGGTAGAAAAAAAGCGACTATCTTAACTATTTATACTGAAAACTGGGAGCTCTCAAACTGTCAGATATATGTTCTGTTCAGTCTTTCTGATATACTTAGAACTAAATGGCCACTAGTTACCTGAAATGTATGTATCCTGTGTTTTTTGGCAATCTCCCTCCAAACCACTCAAAAAAAAAAAAAAAAAAAAAAAAAAAAAAAAAAAGCAGCCTGCCTTTCTTCAAAACTAACAGTGGATCTCTTCTCTCTTAAGAAATGGAACATTTACTCATTTGAAACCCTAACCCTCGAAAAACCAAAAAAAAAAAAAAAAAGAATTTTCACTTGAAGGCTAGGGGTGGTGGAGTCCAAACTCTAAAGGCAGTATGAGTTCAGTATATATATAATTTCCCTCTGAGGGGCTTGAGATGCTCAGAGTTCTAGTTGTTAATCAAGAGGAACTAGATTCAATTCATAGTGCCCACATGGTTCTCATCGCCATTTATAGTTCAAGTGTCAGGCAGTCTGATATCCTCTGTGCATGGACAGACAGATATGAAGGCAAAACACACATACATATAAAGGAATTTCAGTGTCTTGACAGTTATAAAAAGGAATTTTTTTTGGTTTTTTTCGAGACAGGGTTTCTCTGGGATTAAAGGCGTGCACCATAGGAATTTTTACCTGGACTCAGAAGATGGCTCATTGCATAATAGCATGGGCCATCAAATCTGATTACCTGAGTTTAATCTTCAGATCTCACATGGTAAAAGGAGAGAACTGACTCCTGAAAGTTGACCTGACTCCAGCTGTACCAGCTATTCACTTGCAAGCCTGCAGGTGCATGCACATGCACGCACACACACATGCATACACAATGTGTAACAGAAAAAAAATTTTTTTTTTGGTTTTTCGAGACAGGGTTTCTCTGTGTAGCCTTGGCTGTCCTGGAACTCACTTTGAAGACCAGGCTGGCCTCAAACTCAGAAATCCACCTGCCTCTGCCTCCCAAATGCTGGAATTAAAGGCGTGCGCCACCAACGCCAAGTGTAACAGAAATCTTAATGAAAAGTTGTAACTCATTAAATCTACATTTTTTTTGCCCTCTTTTTTTCATAGTGGTTTATTTTTAACATATGTTTGTCTAGGGCAATAGTGTACAACAGTGTAGATGCCCTCAGAGGACAGAGGGCTATCTGACATGAGTTCTAACAACCAGACTGGTCTTCGGTAAAAGCATCCCCTGAGCTGTGTTTCCAGCCCCTCTCTTACTCTTAACCTCATTTGGGACCTGCACTTGTTTTAGAGGGCATATAGATCTGAAGCTCCTGTGTGTGCAGAGTTTGTGTGCCAGGACAGTCAAGGAAAATAGGTTTGTATAGTTCACAAAGATAGGTCTTACCATGTAGCCTGGGCTGACCTGAATCTTGGGAGTCTCCTGCCTTCCCTTCCCATGTGCTAGAATTGTGTTAAAGATTATGTCATCATGCACAGCTAACAAATGAAAAATACATTTTTATTCATATAAAACTATTATTAGAGCCAGCCATAGTGATGTACACCTTACTTACACCTTTAGTCCCAGCACTGAGGAGGCAGAAGCAGGCAAATCTCTTAAGTTCAAGGCTGTCTTGGTCTGCGTAGCAAGGTTCTGGGCAGCCAGAATTACATAGTGAGACCCTCGCTCAGAACCACCCAAACAAAAATTACTGCTGGGGTCTTAATGCCAGTGACCACCAGTAGTGCCGTCAGTGAGCACTGATCACTAGTGTCTGCACACATGATGTCTGAAGTTGCCTGTCTTGTTCTGCAGGTCGTAGAGGCTCCTGGTGCTGCTAAATGCATTGGCCCTGGGTGTTCCAGTATAGCGCAGCCTGACTCCGTGTATTGCAGTAATGACTGCATTCTCAAACACGCAGCAGCTACCATGAGATTTCTAAGTTCAGGTAAAGAACAAAAAACAAAACCCAAGGAAAAGGTCAAGACGAAGCCAGAAAAGTTCAGTCTTCCAAAATGCAGTGTTCAGGTAAGCTGACAACAGTCACCTTCAGGAAACTTACTTGAAACAGGAAGTGTTTGAGAGGACTCTTCATAGACTGGTGTCTTGTTTGCTTGAGCAATGCAGGAAACAGCAGCTGTCAGGAAAACATAGATCATATTTTCCTTCGCTCTTCCCCCATTCACTGAGGGATTAGTAAATATGAATATACTACAAGCAAGCAACCATGTGGCTTTTTAAAAGAAGTACGACTTCAGGATGTATATCACACAGTTGTGTGCAAAGTGCACTTGACATTTAGATAGGGACATAGGTTCAAGGCAAGGCTCTGTGCCTTGATAACTCAGTGATAGAGTGACTAGCATGCAAACAGTCTTATGAGTTTTACATGTTTCCTTTGTTTTGAAGGCAATTCTGTAGTGCGGGAAGTTCTTGAACTTGGAATTTTATTCCCTTAGCCTCCCACTCAACTGGGATTATAGTCTTGTGCCACCAAGCCTAAGTGACATGGTTTTTATTTTTCAAGACTGTCATTTTGGATCTTCGAACTCTCATAAATAGGAATGCAGATACCACTTGTTACATGTTACAGGCCCCTGTGCCCACATGCAGCCCCTTTCACTTTGATTTTAGCTTGTTTTACTGCCTTGCTGGAGAGCGCTCATGCTTTTATCTTGGCTGGTTCATGCCTCAGCTGCATAGACAGATCTGGGCCTTCACATTATCCAGATGTTACAAAGAATGCTAAGGGTTCTTTGATGTGTGGTTGTAGCTATAAGAATCACATGATTCTGCCTAGCTTGGCTTGAAGGGTCTTCAGGTTCTAAAATAAAAGGTGTATGTGTTTTTAATTGATTGTTGAAGCAAAAGTGTCACTTTAAACCTTAATAATTGGGATTTCACTGATTATCCAGGCGGGGATTAAAATCTCTTCTGTGCACAAGAGACTAGCGTCAGAGAAAAGGGAAAACCCAGTGAAGAAAGTGATGCTGGCTTCCAGGAGTGAGACTTGCGGGAAGGAAGCAGCCTGTGAGAGCAGCACACCATCCTGGGCAAGTGACCACAACTACAACGCTGTGAAGCCAGAGAAGCCAGAGAAGCCCACTGCACTCTCGCCCACCCTATTGAGTAAATGTACGTATCACCCAAAGGCTGGCTTCCCAGGCCCCTCCCATCATCTGGGTGGCTGCCTGGGGCTGTCTTGGACCAGAGTCCTGGGTGTTCTGGTGCTGATAGTAGCCAGCAGTTCACTGCCAGCCAGAAGCAGATACCAAGATGCCTCTGGACCCCAGGTGTTCCTGCCTAGCCTGTGGAGCGTCTCTGGGTGGTTCCTAAAGAGCTGTGTAGGCCTCATGTTGGAGGCAATTTCTTATTTCAGTTTTAGGCCTTGGTAAGTATTTGAACTGCTCTCAACAAGATGGGACAACATCAGTGCACTATTCTGACTCCAGACTCAGTACAGACATGAGTTCCTCACAGGACAGCCCAGCACAAACCATGAGTTTTCCCACGTTACCTATTTTCCTCACATGGTCACCACTGCTCTTCTATAGCAAAAGTGATTTTCATGAGTTAGAGGACATTTTTGAAAGGACAGGTAGACAATATGTGTCTATTTCACACACCACACCTACATAAACAGGTTTGAATTTGAAGGTCATTGTTGCTGCTCAGACACTATGGTGAGTAATCATGTTTGACCATATACCTACAGCAATGTTTTCATCAAAGTGAGAATTGTGGGTGGTAGCTTCCAGATTCGTCGATGCCCCAGATTTCAAATCAGTGTTCATAGTTTGAGTAAACTTTTGAAACCCAAGATTAGATCACTGAGTTTGGAGCCATTCTTGTTTCACTGCTGTACAAGGTATACCTTTCTTACTTTGTACAGTGGTTTAAAGTGAATTTTCATCTGTGTTCTCATGATAGTGTTTTTGTTCCATCTCTGTCTACCCTCAGCCCCAGATAAGGGCGTATTACAGCCCAGGCTGGCCTTAAATTTGCTGTGAAGCTGGGGGTCCTCCTGCCCCCATCTGTAAAGAGTGCTGGAATTTATAGGCACACACCTCATGTATGTTGTGGGGCGTGAACTCAGAGCATTGGGCCAGCAGTCTATCTACCAACTGAGCTGCAGGTCTAGCCATGGTACTGAACTGCTGATCTTCCTGTCTTTGTTTCCTGTGTCCTGGGATTACAGGCATGTGGTGCTCAGCATCAAACCCAGAACTTCATGCATTGGAGCGCTACTGACATCTACGCCCCACCCCTATTAGTGCAATATATATATATATATATTTGGCATCATAGGGTTAAAGAGCCCTGAATTGTAATAATATGAACATGCTACATTCTTGTTAGCCTTTCAGCAAGGTAACTAGGGGAGGGTCTTTTGCATGTAGGCTCACAAAGTGAGAATGCAGTTGTGGGTGGTATTGTTGGCCTAGACTAACATTAGAGAAGTTCAGACAGGAACATCGTGAGTTCTAGGCCAGCTGCGGTTGCAGAGTAAGACCCTTTCTCTAGGGCAAGTGGGAGGAAAGAGAATGTAAAAGACCTAAGAAATGCAGTAAATTAGAATGCTCTGCTGCGGGCCTTAGTGCACTTTAGGCAGTTGAGTAGTTTGCAGATGAGAGGTCTGGTGTTCTTTCAGTTAGAGCAGCTCTACAGCAGCAGCATTGTGAACTAATTAATGAGTAGACTTAGCGCCAAGTACCACCTCTCAGAATAGGGAAAAACCTGCCAAGTGTAGGGTTCAAGTGCTTTAAGTGTCTGTAGACCTAACAATAAAGGATAGAAACCTGGGAGTGTAGTCATAGCCCTGAAAGCTGAAGATTGATTACAACTCAGTTCATCTTCATCTGTGTGCCCAGAATGGAAAACCAGCTCTTGAAGTTCTAACTCAGGGTCTTGCATTAGAAGCAGTTAAATCTCTAGTTTTAGTTTCAGACCCTGGTAAGTATATCCCCTGTGTGGTATCATAGAAGGTCCTGTGCACTGGAGGATTGGTGAGGAGGATGAAACATAGTGGGACTAAAATCTGAGTACTGTCTTCTGTCTCCCTTCCATGAGGAGGGGGGAGGGAGAGTCCCTTGAGGGGTCAACAAGGCGACCAGTTCTGCTCAAGGCTTCTTTGACCTCTCTCTCTCCCACCTTGTCCTTCACAATTGACTCAATCCTTAGTGGAGGTGGAACTGATGGGTTCCAGGGCAGGAGAGCAGGACAAGTTAACAACTGATTAATCTTCCCAACATACCAGCATCTCAAAATTGATCAACATTCAAAATACAGCATGCATCAGGGACATGTTTATAGACCAGTTCCTTCTGATCCACCACCCCCCCCAATCCCATAAATAACATCATCTTAACATTGAGAGTGTCGTCGTCAGTGAGGAGCAGTATTTCTTCTCTGCCTCTTGCTATCCAAGTGGAGCCAGTCCCCTTTGATCCCTCTTCCTCTGGAGGGCACCACACATTCTGTGCAGCTGTGTCCCAAGGACTCTGGCCTTGTCTCCCCACTGCCTGTGTGCAGAACACACAACGGGGGAGGGGAGGGAGGGAAGCTCAAAGTGAAGGCAGTGCTGGAAACACTTCTACATTCTCCTGCGTGGATGCTCACCATGTACACTGAGAAGACTGCATGGCAGAGCTGAGCTGAGCTGCTGCCCTCTGAGTGGATACAGGCAGGCAGCATGCTGCCCTGCACAGGAAGCCACTCCTCCACATGCAGGTGATTCCATTTCACAAACAGTTGTTGTTCCTCTATTTTTTTTTCTTCTAGAATATCTGTACCGTTTCCTTAATTTATAGAAACAATTGTCATTTTTAAAATTTCTGATATTGCTGTTACAGTTTTTGTATCCTTCTGTTTTATTTCCACTGACACCTCCCATTGCCAGGGGAGGGTAGTGAGCTGAACACTTGCCTAAAATATTCTTGGGTTATTAGAGTTTTGAAACAAAATTTAGTATTAATACTTCTATCACAATAATTAGTATTTTGGACTCACTAAATGGCTCATCAAGTGACTTAAAACACTGGTGTTTGAATGGATCTTGACATGACATTTCATCGGGCTGTAGGGAATTAAAGCAAAACCCCATCCACCTACAAACTCAAACCTGGGGAGTGACTGCATCCTACCCATGCGGAAACATTTTCCATGTTGATGCATGACTGCATCCTGCACAGGTGACCAGGTGGGGTGGTAGAACAGGGAGAACACAGGGCTTTCCAGGGTATCTTGAGGTCTGTCTGGGCTTCAGAAGCACATTCCATGGGATCATGAAGGAGCCCTGTGGAGGGTACTAGAAACTTAAAGCTAGGGATGGGCCTGTGTTTTATCAGCTGCATGAGCCGTTTACTTGTCTTCACAGTTGTTAGTGGCAATAAAGGGGATAGAACGGCTTTGCACATCTTAACCAAGCCCCTCCCAGTTTGGTGGGGGGACAAAACTGGTAATGAGGGGGTTAAACTTGCCAGCTGTTGTATAATATACATAGAGCTAAAACGTACTAGGTTGTTGGTTACATTCTTTTAGTATCCTTTTGCTTTTGTAAGTTTTAAAAGCCCATGTTGAAAATTGGATCATAACATTAACTTGAACCTGCAAAGTGAGCCCCTAAGAATACTCCAGTCTGTCCTATAGCTGTCCCTGTGTCCTTCACTTCTCTGAATGACCTTCCTGTAAACTTGAGGAGCTGTGGATCAAAGAGTTAACACTCCCAAGAAAATCCTTTTGATGGCATTGCTGATCTCAAGAGTGCAAAGGTCTCCTCTGAAGATGCCTGCCACAACATTAGTATAAAGTGATAAAATGCTTCTGATACACATGGAACATGCACATAGTTAACATGCTTAGTATACAAAAGTTAGAGTGTAAACATAGATCAGATTCTTGGCTGCTTTAAAGAAGGTTTGGGCAACACTGATTTGCCACAAACCTGGAAGAGCTCGGCAAGAACCTAAGGTAACTGGTTGCATTCTCTTCACCTGATTATCCACTGCACCTCCAGCATTGGCCCCGTTAGGTCTGGAGGGTCTAGGAAGGCACACGGATTGTTGTAATAACTTGGTACAAAGAAATAATGGTTAAAATGAACTTCACTGAAGTCATCTGTACCTGGTATGTTTGGGGAAATCTGAGAAACAGCAGCTCAGCTTCCACATAGCTGGGCAGATTGAACACACCCACATGGCCCTTGCCACACTGTATGCCAGTGACTAACAATGTAAGAAATTACCAATCCTACATGATTTAAGCTGAAGATTTCAAGATCCTATGTGATTGGTTAGGATAACTTGCAAGAGTTGGTCTCTGCGTTAAGATGGAAGTCAAATACTGGACATCAGTAAGAAAAGATTTTCATCATCCAGTTGGATGTGGACCTCTACAGGGTCATCATAGTCACTAGGCATTTGAGGAGCATCTCTGATGTAGCCTGTGCTGCTTTTGTCCAAGCCTCATTTTCTTATATATAAAACTAAATTGGTAACTTCTTTTAAAGATAAGTATTAATTTTTTTGATGGTTTCAATATCAGCCCTGGCCACCTTGCTTTATAGTCCTACCTCAGCCTCCTGAATCCTGAGATACAGGCATGTGGATGAGGTGTGGATAAAGGGACATTATTTATTTGAAGATACTTAAGCATGTCTAGGAAGCAACAGCAAAAACATTTCCACTGCCACCTCACTGGAAAGAGGTATGGTGAAGCAATGGGAAATCTAAGTTATATGGGCCAGAGCTGAGGAACAATCAGCACCTGGTCTTGTTTCAAGGTGCTGCTTGATCACTGTCTTCAAAAAAAAAAAAAAAAAAAACAAACAAACAAAAAAAAACTCGCCTTAGGCTTCTGGAGGTGAAATACCTGCCTGGGGCCGGCCTGCCCTCTAGAAGCAGCCATCAGACAGCATGATTGGGATGGGTGGGACTATAGATGGAGACCCCTACCTTGCACCTGGATCCTGTCCCCAATTAGGTTTCAACTTCATGCAATCCTAGGGTTCTACCTTGGGGGCACATGAGCAGGGTTTGTTCCCCTAATGCCTTTCTCTTGCCTACCTTTGTGGATCATTACTGCCACCTGGTGACCAGCAGAGCTATAGCAACCTTACTAATGAACCCTTGGTGTGAGAACAGTTGTGTTCTGCAGAGCACTCTACTTCCCTACTCCATCAGACTTGAAGCGGCTTAGTTTCCATTACAAATAACTGGTCATGACAACCTTTGCTTTCACTAGTAGTTCACAGGACTAGAGATGCCATCCTTCTTAGTGTTGGTCAATACCTTCTTACCCCACGAGAGGGCAGAGAAAGCTAGTAGTCGAGAAAGCAGCCCACAGTGTAAAGTGCTATTTGTAAAATGGGTCTCTCATTAGTTACAGCTACTTAATTTTTATATAGTTAAAAGTGAATTCTGCAATTGGAATAGCTTGATAGGACGTTTGTCCAGTATGCCCAAGCCACAGGTTTTGAAAAGCCAGTATTGGGGTAGGGAATGGAATAAGAATTTACAAATTCGTTGTTCTACTCAAACATGAAGGTCAGTCCCTGTTGCTGGCATTGCCACCCTAAGTTAACACCACTGTTGTTCCTACCTGTAGGGGCTAGAGAAACATGCCAGTCCCTTGAGCAGTTGCAATGGATAACTGTTGCCCTGTTTACCACCACCCAAAATAGAAGAGGGCTTGGTGTTTCAAGATGCTAGTAGGCAAATGGTTAGGGAAAGCCATCATTTATGGGACATATCAGCTTGTAATTACATAACATTACTTTTATGCACTGTTGGGAGAGTCCCTAATGTGTCCTAATGTCCTTAAGAGGAAAGAAACCACCAGAGCTGTAAAACTGCAGAGTGATGGTTAGGGAGTTACGTTAATAGGTGGTATTCAGGTATATCTGCTCTCAAACCATCAAGTGTGTATACTTGGAATGTCAGGAATAGCCGAAGTGTAGTCAGGCCAAGAGAGATTGGGTCTTTGGTGGAACCTGTGGTTTTGAATTACCTGTTTGTGACCAGAAACGAGAACAAAACAGCACAGATGTTTCAGCCCATACTGCTATATGGAGGTGCTTTGTCAAAGGTTGGGTAATGCCTTGTTTGTAGAGTGGAAGTCAGCTGGCAATCTAGTACACATTTATTATACCCCTGTTCAATGTCACTGTCTCCCATAGCACTTGGTCCATACCATTATCTGAGTGTTCATTCCTTCTCTACCTTCCTCAGAGGACTTCTGATTTTTAACCCCACACAACCCAGCAGTCAGACATGCAGGTAAATTGCTAAATATAACTGGAGCCAAGAGTAGTAGACGTCCACTGCAGAGCCCTTGGACATTGCCCTTGATCTATGGGAACCTTGGCTCAGAATGTGTTCTCTCCATATATTTGTCATGTACACTGTATTGTAAAAATAAGTCCTTGGCAGTAAAAAAGTCTACTCCATTTTTCAGAGTGTATTCCTAATTTCTATTTTGCACAGATCTGCCTCTTGGTATTTCCTGTCCTCATCTAGAAAAACATCAGAGTTTTAGGTAGATGTCATTGTCACTCTGCAAACCCCCTAAAGTTCTTTGAGACTGAGGTTTGGCATGCTTCTGAGCAAGTACAGAGTTCACCTGTAGCAGTCCATTGGGGTGGAATTGAAGGGCTTCAGATGGAATGCATCTTTTTTTTTTTTTTTTTTTTTTTAAGATTTATTTATTTATTATATGTAAGTACACTGTAGCTGTCTTCAGACACTCCAGAAGAGGGCGTCAGNTCTTGTTANGGATGGTTNTGAGCCACCATGTGGTTGCTGGGATTTGAACTCCGGACCTTTGGAAGAGCAGTCGGGTGCTCTTACCCACTGAGCCATCTCACCAGCCCCCTGGAATGCATCTTATATCTAGGTTCCTCAGTACCACTTTGTAATCAGCCATATGGCAGTGGTTCAGGCTACTTCTCAGGAGTCAGGTCTGGCAGGACCTGATGGTGTCCCTAAGCATATAGAGTAGCTTGTTGAAGTGGGCTTTCCTTGTGTATGGGATCTCTGCTCTTCTATGAGCTCTCTGACATTCCTGGTAAATTGGAAATGGTTACGGGGAGTACAGGGTGGGAAGTAATCATTTATGATCTTAAAGTCATGCCTCAGTCATATACATGCTGAAACTGTAGTTGGGTTTTTTTGCAGCATGTTGTGTTTAAGGATTACCTATCTAGGTGAACCATCTCATAGTTGTTTCTTACTGGTAGGACACCTGTCCTGAGCCCCATGTTGCCAGACATTTCCTTACCTCGTCTGACCACTTGGGCTGCTGCTCAACATGTTAGACAAACAGACAAACATTCAGTTCCATGACTCAAGCAGGACTTGGGGGAGGGGAAGGAGAGGGAGAGAATATGAGATTGAATATGCTAGAGTCTATTTCCTCCTTCAACTATGTGGATCTTGTGACCTGAACCTGGACTTATCCACAGGTACCTCTTTTTAGACATTTTGTGTGCCTTTGATGCAGGATTTTAATTAAACTGATTTGATTGCCCTCTGGCATCTAGAAGTTTTAGTGCAAGCAAACCTTGTGACTTAGCATTTGTGCCAGACAATCTTTTGGTTTTTCAAGACAGGGTTTCCCTGCAGCTCTGGCTGTCCTAGAACTCTATAGACCAGGCTTACCTCAAATGCTGTGATCCACCTGCCTTTGCCTCCCAAATGCTGGGATTAAAGGTATCACCATCACCCTGGTTTAACAAGCATTTAAAACACCTGGTTGTCATTTTTACCCTGCTGAGGGAATTAGGTGTGTGTGGGTTGGGGGTGGGGTTGTATAAGTGGGCATCAATCATTTTAGCATCTGGTGCTCATTGCTCCCTGGCCTTTCATCAAGAAAAGGAGTCTGTTGGTTTCCTTCCAATAAATTCAGCAGGCTGAAGTCTTCCATTCTGGCATCTGACTATTGGTGTGAAAATAGGTTGGCTGATCTTCCCTATAGCAAACTTGTCAACCATGTCTACAGTGAGCTTCTGCTAGGGGGTGATGACGTAATGTGTACCTTTGCTGACAAGAAGGTGTCTACCTCCAGAACCCTGGGGATGGCCATTCATGGAGGAGAGAGTGATTTTTCTGCTTTTCAAAGGGTTTTTTAAAAGTTCACACAAAACCACCTTGTCTTGTTAATGAAAATGATCCTGTAAACCTGACCTATTTTGATGGCAAGTTTGTCCTTTATTTTTTACAAATTAACTAGTGATTAATTGGAGCTTTTGATAATTGGCTTGTTTGAAGTAAAAGGTTTTAATGTAATGATACATGAAATGTTTTTCTTTTTAAAATAAGGAGTAATTACTGTGGAACAACCTTTTTTTTTTTAAGACTTGTTTATTATATGTAAGTACCCTGTACTTGTCTTCAGACACTCCAGAAAAGGACATCATATCTCATTACAGATGGTTGTGAGCCACCATGTGGTTACTGGGATTTGAGCTTGGGACCTTTGGAAGAGCAGTCACTGCTCTTAACCGCTGAGCCATTTCTCCATACCCTGGAACAACCTTTCTACGTTTCAAGATTTTTAGTATATGTGCTGCCAAAGTGAGCACAAGTTTCGAGATTTTAAAAACCTGCAAATGTATCTAATTCCTTAGTTGTACTGGCTATTTCCAGGGTGGGAATGGTATAATGTCAACGTGCTGTTTTGCATGTGTAGCTTGAATCTCTCAGTGTGTGCCTTCTGCTTTCCAGCCATGAAGGATGACAGGAGAGTGGAGGACAGACCAATGACAGCAGTTACAGTTCCGAAGAAAACAGTTCCTCCAGGCTCCTTGATGGGCAGACAGACTTCACCTAGAAATCTTGTTCCAAAGAAGCTTCCTCCTTACCCTAATATGGCAGGAGCCAAACCAGCCATTAAGAAGCTGCCTTCAGGCTTCAAGGGTACCATCCCGAAGAGGCCATGGCCCTCAGCCACCCTGTCAGGCACTTCTGCCAGGCAGACAGGACCAACACCTATGACAGCTACTTCCAAAAAGTTGCCTGGCTCTGCTGCTGTGGTGGGGGTTACCAGGAAGCCCATGTCTGCCAATGTTCCTGCTGCTTCTCCAGCCCCAGGACGCCTTGGTCCTGTGAGCCCAGCTCCATCACAGCCCAATTCACAAATTCGGCAAAATATAAGGCGTTCCCTGAAAGAGATTTTGTGGAAAAGGTGGGCCATTGTATATGTCATATCTCCCAGATGTAGCATTGATGATCATATTCTAGAATTTCCCCATTAGGCAAGTGCCCCCCTGGTTTATGTAATCCCTCTTTTCATTCTATTCAGAGTCAATGACAGCGATGACTTAATAATGACAGAAAATGAAGTAGGAAAAATTGCCCTCCACATTGAGAAGGAGATGTTTAACTTGTTCCAGGTTACTGATAATCGCTATAAGAGCAAATATCGCAGCATCATGTTCAACCTTAAGGATCCTAAGAATCAGGTCTGTGTACCCCTGACTAGATGTTGGGAATTCTTTACCCAGAATAGACCCTCACCTTCATTTCACAGTGATATACCAAACAGCATTTGCAGAAGTGTACGTCCTTCTTTATGTGGCTCATCATCTTCACCTCCAGAACCGGAGTTATCAGAGATTTTTATATTTTATAACCCCTCTCCTCCCAACATTATTAGATTAGCTTACACTTCCCTGCAAAAATCACATGCCCACTGACCTAAGCTTGAAATTTTTCATACCAATTTTCAGGGATATCTGATGTGCAGTGTAACATTTTTATTTTATCTTATTTCTTATTCTTTGAGACAAGGTCTTACTATAACCATGGCTGGCCAGGGATCAAGCTGGCCTCAAATTCTTTGGATATCTGCAAGTTGTGGAATTAAAAGTTCAAGTAACTTTCTCTCTTACCTTTCTTCCTCAGCCACTTGACATGGTCTAACCCTTGCAGTTCTCGATCATATCTCTCCTGCTTTCTGCTGCTGGAGCTTGTTCATAGTGTCCTCCTGACTGAACACACACACACACCTTGAAATCCATGTTTTAGAACCAGAATCAAGTGCCTTGGCTGCACTACCTAGAAGTGATGTATTCCTGTCTTTATTTCTAACTTTTTTTTGGATGGGTGGGGACAGGGTCTCACTATGTAGCTCTGGCTAGCCTCAGACTCAGACCCCAGTGTTAGGTTTGAAGGCCTGTACAGTCTGTCCTTTTACCTACTATTTTTGAGGCAGAATCTTGCGCTTCTGTGTCCTAGGTGTTAGAATTATGTGTGCCACTTCCACAGGCTTCTAACTTTTTAACCTATAATCCAAATTGTGTACATGCTTGATTTGTGCTCCTGACAAAGCAGAGAATCTGCAGATGTCGACTGATTATTGCTGCCTACTTCAGGGCAGCTGCTTACAGTGGGTTGAGAGTCCGTTTCTGCACTGAGCTTGGATCGGTGCTTGGAGTATTCAGGGTTCATCTGATTTCCACCGTGCTGCTTTGTTTTTCATACTGACCCAAAGTAAAGCACACCACTAAAAGTTTATGAGTGTGGGGATGAAAGGTGCTTTTTCTTTCTCTTAAAATAGGGCCTCTTCCATCGTGTTCTTCGAGAAGAAATCTCCTTGGCAAAACTTGTCCGAATGAAGCCTGAAGAACTTGTATCTAAAGAGCTTTCTATGTGGACAGAGAAGCCCACAAAACCTGTAAGTGTTGAGGTGGATAGCTTCCTGAGGCCCTAGAGGTTTCCATTTTCTACAAGTCAATAAGCTAATTGTAGAATGGATGAATATTCCTTCTACCTAGAACCCAAGGCTGAAGGCTTCATTTCTGTCCTTCTTGTAGGTAATAGAATCCAGGACTAAGTTGCTTAATGAAAGCAAGAAGAACACTACTAAACCAGAAACCATTCCTGACATGGAAGATTCTCCACCGGTATCAGATTCAGAAGTGAGCATTTGGGGTGTCTGGTGTTTGCACAGAGGCCAACATCTCTTACCTGCTTTTATGGCATTAAGTCACTGAGAGAGTCACTGATGTGTACACAAGTCCGTATGTGTGCACCTGGCAATGCTTTCCAAGTGCCTGTATTCATTAGGATGATATGAGTTCCTTTGGTATTTAAGACAGTCTCTCTTTGCAGCTTAGTCTGGCCTAAAACTTTTCACTCTGGGACTTTAGGGGTAGAGACTACTGAACCACACCTGGCTTAGTGGAATTTTTCTCTGTTCTTTTTTTTTTCCAAGACAGGGTTTTTCTAGGTAGTCCTGACTATATTGGAACTTGCTTTGTAGACTTGGGTGGTCTTTAACTTACAGATCTGCCTGCCTCCACCTCTAGAATGTTAGGACTGTGCCACCACCATGCCTGACACTCCATTGGTTCTTCATTGTTTGTGGTATTAACTTAGAGATGGATTGAATTTGGAAAAGGAATTATCTACTTGAACCAAGCATGTTGGCACTTTGTAGATCAGTGGTTCTCAACCTGTGGGTTGAGACCTCTTTGGGGTCAAACAACCCTTTCCCAGGAGTCCCATATCAGATACTTACATTACAGATCATACGTTTCAAAATTACAGTTACGAAGTAGCAACCAAAATAATTCTATGGTTGGGGTCACCACAACATGGGGAGCTATATTAAGGGTCTCTGCATCAGGAAAGTTGAGAACCACTGCTCTAGATAGAAGGAGGACCAGGAGTTTCAGGGTCATCCTCTACTACATTGCTGTACAGTCTCAAAAAAACAACAAAGGCAAGACCTACTTGCATTTCACTTGTAGGAACAAGAGTGCGTGCGAGCTGCCCCAGAGAAGAGCACAGCACCTCTCCTCGATGTCTTCAGCAGCATGCTGAAGGACACGACGAGTCAGCACCGGGCCCATCTGTTTGATTTAAACTGTAAAATCTGTACAGGTGAGCATAATTTAGGGGCTGAAACTATGGAAAAAAGACAAAAGTTGGTTTTGTTTAAAATTGCTCTTCTAGCCAGGCAGTGGTGCCACATGCCTTTAATCCCAGCACTTGGGACGCAGAGGCAGGTGGATTTCTGAGTTTGAGGCCACCCTGGTCTACAGAGTAAATTCCAGGACAGCCAGGGCTACACAGAGAAACCCTGTCTTGGGAAAAAATAAATTGCTCTTCTGTATTCCAGGCAAGTTTAAACAGTAGTTTCTGTACTGTGTATCCTTGCCTCGGTTGTGATGCTTTTGATTGACATTCCCTTTCATTCCAGTTGAGCTGAGCTCTTGAGCATGTTCTCCTCCCCTCACATTCTTCAGGTCAGGTTCCATCATCGGAGGATGAACCAGCTCCTAAGAAGCAAAAGCTTTCAGCTTCTTCTAAGAAAGAAGACTTTAAGCCCAGGCATGACAGCTCTCCACCTGATGCAGTTCCTAACACTGCTGATGAAGGGATTCCAGACACGCTGCCTGAAAATGCCTCTGAGCCAGACCCAGAGAGTGTGTCTAGTCTGAACCAGGAGAGAAAGTGTTTCCCTGAGTCTTCAGGAGACAGCCATCCTGAGCCCTCTTCTCTGGGTGGCCTTTCTCCCTCTTCTGCCTCTGGTGGGAGTGGGGTGGTGACCACAGTCACAGTGTCTGGTCGAGACCCCAGAACTGCCCTGAGTGGGTCATGCACAGTCACAGCCTCCATGGCAGCCCAACTGGACAACTCCCAGGCTTCAGAAGCCAAACTGGACATGATAAAGCCTGCGTTGACTTCTGCAGTGGTGCCCAAGTCCATACTGGCTAAGCCATCCTCCTCTCCTGACCCGAGATACCTGACAGTGCCACCATCACCAAGGTATGTTTTTAAAAGGATGGAGTCTGAGCAAACCTCAAACTATACCTTTAGACTGACCAGGGAAGCTGGTGGTTAGACTTATCAGAAACCTGATAAATCTTGACTGTCCTAAAAATGCCCAATTTCTTGGCTGCCTAGTTAATATTTAGGTGCAACTCAGGTCTCTTTGGGTTTTGGGTTTTGTTTGTTTGTTTGTTTTTCTGAAACAGGGTTTCTCTGTATTCTCTGTATAGCCCTGGCTATCCTGTAACTCACTCTGTAGACCAGGCTGGCCTTGAACTCAGAAATCCGCTTGCCTCTGCCTCCCAAGTGCTGGGATTAAAGGCGTGCGCCACCATGCCCAGCACAATTCAGGTCTTCTGTACAAAATTTTTAACTTAATGGCTATTCCAGCTTGTTGCTTGTTCAAGTTATTTTCTTGACCAAATGTCAAAGTCATTATGACTTAAATAGTTGCTTGGTAAGTGGAAGCTACACACCTTAGGGTTCTCTTTTGCTCCCAAGTATGAAGTCATCATAGTTTGAAATATCCATTGTATAAAAGGAAATTAATATATTTTTTATTGTTTGGTTTTTACAGCATTTCAGAATCACGATCCCCACCAGAAGGAGACACAACCCTCTTTTTGTCTCGACTCAACACGATTTGGAAAGGATTTATTAATATGCAGAGTGTAGCAAAATTTGTCACTAAGGCATATCCTGTCTCTGGGTGTTTGGATTATCTCAGTGAGGTTAGAACCAAGAACCACCCCTTTCTCCCCCTCCCTCCTTCCCTTCCTCTCTTCCCTGCCTCCCTCCACACACATCCCTCCTCTCTCCCTCTTTGTCTCTCTCTCTCTCCCTCTCTCATTCTCTCTCTCTCTCTCTCTCTCTCTCTCTCTTCCTCCCTCCCTCTCTTTTGTGTGTGTGTGTGTGTGTGTGTGTGTGTGTGTGTGTGTGTGTGTATTCATGCTGCCCTGTTTTGCGGTATGTCCAGAGACAGAAATGTGAACCAGAAGTTAGGCATCCCAGTTCCCTGCCTCATCTTCTGAACACAAAATTCTTGGAAGGCATGTGGTTAGCCTCCCACACTGGCATTAGGTGGCACTTTTCTTTACAGTTATGGTTTCATTGTGCAGTCTGGTGTTTAAGAATTTTTGTGTCAGTCTCTGAAGGCTGCAGCTCAGGTGTTCACTGCATATTCTTCTTATGTAGGACTTGCCAGATACTATCCACATCGGTGGAAGGATTGCTCCAAAGACTGTGTGGGATTACGTTGGCAAACTCAAATCATCGGTGTCCAAGGTATCGCTGCAGCAGTGGGAGGTGGTGTTTACGCACACTTGTATAATTTATAAGCCCATGGAGGTGTGGAGTGTACTTGAGTCTAGTGTCTATTTTATCATCGTGGTATGCGTGCATTCAGATTTTAGTAAGTACACAGGGTTTGTGTTTCCTCAATCATGACTAAGGGAAAGGGAAAAGAAATCAACTTGGAGGCATTCTAGTTTAGGCACAAAGTCTTAGCTCACACATAGGCTCTGGGTTCCTAAAAATCCCTTAGGTCAGCTGCAGGTAATGTATGTGAGGGTTCTTTTGGAAATTGTCTATAATTTGTACCAGACTGAGAAGGTAAGCCATATATAATGACTTTCTAATGTGGAGATACCACTTGCTGATGGTGTGTCCTGTCTGTGGCGGTCTATCATCACAGGATAGAGAAAGCTTGCTTGGTGTCAGATGC
This sequence comes from Mus pahari, assembly GCF_900095145.1. NCBI lineage: Eukaryota > Metazoa > Chordata > Mammalia > Rodentia > Muridae > Mus > Mus pahari. Next base: position 162,945,985 of record NC_034592.1, on the reverse strand, counting down.
GCCCACACTGACAACTATTATAACTACTCACTGGAAGTCCTGGGAGTAGTGGTGGTTTTAGCCTAGCAGTCTGACTGAAACCTATGTTCCTTACCCTTGATTTGTGTTAAAGATTAGGCAATAGGACTGTGACAGTCAGGTCAGAATCACTAGACAGTGTACCTTAAGGTCTGCATCTACAGGAGGATTGAGCATGCTCCCTTGTCCTCTGTTTCCCTTACAGGAGCTCTGTCTGATCCGTTTCCACCCTGCCACCGAGGAGGAGGAGGTTGCCTACATCTCTCTCTACTCCTATTTTAGCAGCCGTGGCCGCTTTGGGGTTGTAGCTAATAACAACAGGCATGTCAAGGACCTGTACCTGATTCCACTGAGTGCTAAGGACCCTGTGCCATCCAAACTCTTGCCCTTTGAGGGCCCAGGTAAGCACCCAGTTTCTGGGAGGTGATTAGGTCCACCCAGTCCCCACACAGTCCTCTTCACTGACAAAGTCCTCCCAGATTGTCACAGGAACCTTGGCCTCCTGACCCAGAATCCCAGGAACTAGGTTAGGATGACCAGTGGAACCATGTATGGATAGAGAATCCGTTCTCTGAAATTTTAGGCACATAGCTCTAAAAGTATCTCAGTTCGTATGAAAATTGACTCCCTGCTTTAAAACCAAATTTTTTGCTGCTTCAAACCAGAGAGCTGTTCAAATGTCAGGACCAAGAACCAGACTTAGAAAGACAGGGCCTACCTGGATCCAGGGGTGCCTTCTACTTCAGAAAGAAGGTTATTATTGTTGCCACTCTTCTCAAAGTGAGTTGACCTCTTTCATTCCAAGGGACTTCTCCATGGGACTTGATTCCTAAGGAGTCCATTAACAGTGCCATAGAAAAGCATCCTAAAATGACTGCTTTTCAGTCACTGCACATATTGTAAGTTCTTTTCATCTTTTGGATACTACTTAGATTTGCTCTTTCCTTGGAATTATTGTTTAACCCATTATGTACAAAGACACAAGATGGGGTCCAGATGACACAGAGGGCTTGGTCTGACGTGTGTGGTCCTGCTAAGCACCGTCGAGTTGTTCTTGTGGCCTCCATTAGACCCTTGGCACTAGGTGCCTGAAATGGTCATTTCTGTCATGTCCCCAGAGGATTAGTCTTACTAGCCAATGGGGTTTGACATGTGCTAAATATTCTTGAACATGCTGTCATAGAAGTAGCTTCTGAGTACCCCACGGCTGGTACCCCACACCACTTGCACCACCTACACCTAAATTGGCTAGGATGCTGAAGCCCCAAGCCCAGTGCCCCAATCACAGCCCTCTACCAACTACAGACTGCTCCTAGTTCATGGCCTGGGTTTACCTTTGCCTGCAGTTACACAGTGTGTGTACATTAAGTGTTGGTTTGTGCCATAATGCTAAGTTAAATGTTAGTGGTATGATGCACTAGATGATTTTTGTGCCCAGCACATTTCAAAAGCAAAGTGTATTAGTATGTTCTGTGAAGCCGTATTGGGGATTTAAAAAAAAGTAAAAAAGCAGCCACTATCTGGGTGGCAGAAGGTGCCCTGGAAGTGCTTGATGACAGCCACGTGAAGAGCTCTGGCCAGCCTATTCATGACCAAGGTCAAAGAGGTATCCAGTTCTCCTGGAAGTGAAGATCCAGAAGCTGACCTTTGGCACCTGTGTGAAGTGTCTCAGCTGGCGGGTAGGAGTTTATGTCCTCGTGTGGTGCCTATAAGTGAGGACAAGTATTGTCCCTGGGCACCTTACTGGAGGAAAAGCCACCTTTTATCTCAGAATCGTGAGTTAGATCCCTTGCCTCCTGTTTGTTTATAAACAAAAACAGTACTTCTCCTTCATATTCTCTCTGCCTCAGCATCATCTCAGAATTGCCAAACAAGGACAGACTGTTTGGAGTGTTGAGCCTACAGAGTACATGGGCATTAGGGGTGCATGGGAGGAACCCTTAACCAAATAGTACTTGGAGGAGGTTCCCAGGGCCAGGAAGAAGACCACCAGAGGAATAGCACCACTGTCACTGCACAGTCATCGGGGTGCAGGGTGGTGGGATAACCAGCTGAGACAGGGCAAGATCCCACTGTGCTTCAATTGACAGGAATTGGGGCTTGGCATATAATACTCCACTAAGTGGTAGGCACTGACCACAAAGACTCACGTTCAGTGGCTGTCCAAGTAGAGGACACACTTGCTGAGGCCATGATACTGAAGGGTGCACTCAAAAACTAGGGCTTTAGAAAAGTAATGAAACATTTCATAATTAGACGTTAGGACTGATAGACAGTTTTTAACCATACTGTTGCCACAATTACATGTGTGTGGTATTTGCATACTGTCAGTGCAAACAGACTTGGCCTAGGCCAGGCTGGTAGCTGGACCTGCGTTATGTACTGATGGCTTGACTTGGCACTTTCTAGGTATAGGAGAGAGAGAGAGAGAGAGAGAGAGAGAGAGAGAGAGAGAGAGAGAGAGAGAGAGAGGAGAGAGGAGAGAGAGAGAGAGTGTGAGTGAGAGAGAGTGGGGAGGGGAGAGGAAAGAGAGATGTTGAGATTATGCTTGTGTGTACTGTATGTGTACAAGGATGGGCTGGAGCCTTTTTCCTGGCTTGGTTTTACCTGTCCTCAAAGCATCTAATTTTAACAGAAGCCCTGGACACCTTAAGCCATCTACAGATGGTAGCTCTGTCCCCTCAGCCAACCTGTGGCCCCAACGAGTACCAGCTACCCACAAAGCTGGGAGTCAACGCATATACCTAGGAAATTACTGGGGCTTGGGTCTGCATACTCAAAGCCCTTCTCTGATTGTACAAGGCTCTGCCTTTAGGCTGTGAGTGGTGAAGTTCTAGCCTTAAGCTGCAATCACAGCAGGTGCTAGGATATCCTGGTGCAACTTGGTAGAATAGCCCCATGCAGGCTACTTACCAAAGATCATGATGGGAGTAGGGAGGGCCTTGCAGGAAAGTGACCCACTGGTTTATGTACGGGACCACTGATGGTCTTCCATCTGAACTCAGGGTCAAGTAGTTTCTGACATTGGCCTCTAGAGTTCTATTTTTCTTACTTGAAGGAAGACAAGACCTCAAAATTACTGTGACCACACCTCAAGGATATCCCCTGGCAGCAATTGGTTCTTGCTCTAGAGTTTGTGGTTCACAGACCCAACTAATGTATCCTGAGCTGCGCTGCTGGGTTTCTTATTGACACTCATGCCCTTACGATTTTATTATAATGATTTTCCACAAAAATGCTGTCTGTTCTTATTCTGCCGGACACTGATGTTTATTATCTAGTATGGATATTTCAAAGGACAGCTAGGACACCTAGGTCCCTCGACCCAGCTGTCCATCCTCTCCACAGTAATTTAGATGCTGTCTTAAAGCCACCAACAACTTAGGTAACTGTGGCCTTAGTCAAGGTAGCGAGACTAGTTACAGGGAATACTTCCCCTGACAGCACTGAGTCTAAAGTCCATGTGCCCACTTGAAAGTCATTGAGGTACACTACCCGGTTAGAGAAGAAACAAGGCACTTGGTTCTGATACTGGTGCTTGTTGCACCCCTCAGTCCACTCAGAATGTAGCCAGTCTCCTCCCCAAACCACCCTCAGGTGCTCTGAGGGGGAGGGCATGCCTCTATCCATAGAAAGCATTCCTCGGGGAGTGTCAACTCCAGGGTCTTTGTGTTTACTTTAAACAGTTCCATTAGCTGGAAAGTTTTATGTTTTGAAATATTAGCAGGTAAGCACTCCAGTTTTCTTGTGTATGTATCAAAGCTTTGCACAGAAACTGTAACCAAAGTCAAATATGGTGTTGAATGGAATGTACTACTTTGATGATCTAAATCAATAAAAATATGTCATGGAAACTGGTCATTGTTTGTTTGACTTGGAACCATGTGGTAGCTAGGGCCACATGCCCTAGGTCTGCCTCAGCTCCTTGTAAGCCAGCATAACTCTCTTCTGGTAGTACAGTGGCTCCCAGTGTCTGCCAGGGGCATGCAGACTGGCTTGCTCCATGGTGTCCTTTGTTCTTGGGCACCTGAAAGAAGATGGACAGCAGCACCCTTGTCACTATGCACTGGGTGCAGTGGCTTTACCCTCATCTTAGAGCATCAGTGCAGGAAGGGCATGTGCGCGAGTGTGTGTGTGCTAAGTGGGTGGGGAAGTAAACAGTTCCCTCATTTGCCAAGTGTGTCCAAGTCATAATTAAAAATTCCACAGTTTCTGATGCAGCAGGTGTGAACATTTCATTTTGACGGATTCAGACCATTAAAGGATTTTCACTTTGAACATGTTAAACATACTGTTAGATTTGGGGATAAAGGTCAATTTGACAGGTATGAGGCCAGCAGGAGTCGTCAGCTTTGGAATGATTCTGTTAATAAACAGGAATGCTAGCGTGCACACAAGTCACAGCACCACCTCCCACTGTACAAGCAGGGGTCTTCCACATTTTACAGACTTTTGCTAACATGACTGGATCCAGGCCTTGAAAGATTAACTGGCACAACTTTTCAGTTGCACCCTTGTCTGGTTTCTCTTTCCTGTCTGATACCCCTGAGTCCAAAGGCCACACATCTGCTCTCATATACAGAAACGGCACTAAGCCATGTATCAAGTAGGACAGCACATTATACTTACATCTGGTTTGTCAGTCTCCCATGCTTGTTTTGCCTCGTGTGAATTGACAGCCTCATAAGAACCCCAAAGAGGGTGGTTAGCAAGTAGCCGCCACCCTGTGTAGTGGCTGACTCTTGTGAACCTCATATCTGTACTGCAGCTGGAGTGTCCATTTCTTCTCAAGCCATACACCCCATATTCCAGGGAGCTGAACTCTTAACCTGATGGTTGGCAAAATGCAGCAAGCCTGGAAAGTGGACCCCAAGAAACCTGGACCTCCATTGCCCCTCCTCCAGGTGTGGGGTAGAAATGGGGAGTTGTACCCTTTGACCTTCATTGGCTTTTCCCATGTGTCACACTTTGCTTACACAATGGAGCAGAGTCATTAACAATGGGACATGCCCTCCTCATCGAAGATACTTTCAAGGCCCAAGATGAATAATTAAATTGGATTGTTGACAAGATTATGCAGTTCCCAGGGTGCTAACTTACAGAATTTGGGTTGGTGTGTTTTTTCTTGTTTGGTTTTGGTCTGGGCTGTCCTGGAAGTCACCGTATAGCTGGCCTTGAACTCATGAAGATCCTCCTGCTCTCACACTCCTGAGTGGATAATGCAGACAAGCCACCATTCCCTGTGTTGTTAATAAATTGTTTCAGAATAGGGCTGTGCATTCTGGGGAGGGTAGTCAGAAATTTAAAGAACGTGGACTGGCCTGTGGAGCCCTGCGGTATGCACATGATGCCCATGTGATGTAGAAACATCTGCTGGTGAGATGCCATTCTAGGCAGCCTGCTGTGGCTCATTCAAAACCAGCATAAAATAAACAGCTACCAGTTGGAGCATCCTTCGGTGCTGGGACACAGGTGTTCTTTTTCTTTTATTTTTTTTAAACAATGAGTACCTTAGACCTCATTTTGACTTTTTGGTTGCAGTCTATACTAGAACTGGAGTGATACAGTGGAGGGCTCATCACCTTTACTTAGGTGGTCTGAAAGCCTTTTCTGGAATGAGGTAATATGGCTCCTCTGTGGAGGACTACTGGTCAGTCCTAAGACCCCCACAACCCTTAGCACTGTGTCCCTCCTCACAGCCTGCCACTCCCACACCCCCAGCCAACCTCCTAGTGTCAGATTCTAGAAAGGCTGGCTTAAGAGCCATCCAGTAGAACATTTGAGGCACAAATGTTCCAACAAATTTTCATAACTCAAACTTGCCAGCTCTGGCCATTTTCTACAGACTTGCCCAGAGAGGCTATAAATAAGGATTAGCAATTACCCTAGACTATAGATCTTAACAAGCCATAAAGTTCCTAGGGAGCAAATAGCAGCTGCTGATTTTAAGTTTAAAATCCCCATAATTTCTCCTTAGAAAACTTGATAGATAGCCTTCTACACATTCTGAGTGGAGAAAAATTTAGATATGATGTTCAGTGAGATTGGTCTGCATTCCAGCTCTTTCTCTGATACACACCAGACAATTACAGCCCTATGAGTTTTTGTCCCTCCAGGAAGAGGCTAGCACTGGAAAGAGGGAGGAGGGCTTGGTATGGGGTCTCTTCCCAGTTGTGTGCTAAGCTTTACTGGGATTTAGGAATTGTAGCACTCTTAGAACTAACTACATAGTATGTCTAAAAGCAATTGTTTACAGTAACTTGAACACAAAATCTTTGATGATTTTAAGTGCTTAAAAATTATAATATGAATATTTTTAATAAAAGTATATTGAGTAATATGAACAGATTGATAGCTTGTCTCACTTTATATTTGTACCCTTGACACTATGTTATTTCCCACCCCACCCCCCACCCCCAAGTTACAACTTTTGTAACCTGGACTTTCCCTTTTTTGTTCTACATACTGCAGTGGGAAGCTGGCATTCCTGAGTTGGCTTGCCACACTGTTTTAGAGTAGTGCTTACTTTTAAAAGCGATGTGCCCTGAATCTCCCTAGCACTTCCTCCCTGAAATGTGGCCATTACCACCATTATCAGATGCCTTGTTTACAAAGACTTAAGCAGTAGGTGGTAGGAGGTTGCTTTGTAATCCTGCTATGCCCCGAGTTCACCGCACTGCTGCTGCTGGGATAGCGCTTGTGTCCACCATTCACAGCTCAGCAGCAGCTACTTGATACAGGAATGGCCAATGAATTTTGTTTTAAACTGAGCTTTGTTTTCTCATTAAGATAATTTTGACACCAGTCATTAATTCACTGTACTGCTTGTGTGTTATTGTAGCTTCAGTTTAATTGGTCCCTAACTAAATATTTACTAACTTAGTATATTTAATGTGTTAAGTTAAATTTAACATGTTAAAGCTAAAAGGGGGTTGCTGTTTTCTGGCATGCAGAAGGGGCAAATGAGAGAGTAGGGCTAAGACTTAAAACATTGTTGGCCCTGCCAGTCAAATGTTCCAGTAACCAGTGGCTGTTTGTCTCTCTCACCTCTTCTGTAGCTTTCTCATTTCAGTAACTGGAAAGACATAGTATATATATAGTATAAATTCTGATGTGGGGTGCAATTGCTCACTTGAGTTCTTATTTTCTGGTTTCTGATCAGGCACTGATCTATCATCACAGGCCCCTTTTAGACTACTAGAGGTGGGACTGGGTGTGTGTGCTGGCACATTCAAGAACTGGAGTCTCTCAGCCTCCTGCACACAGGTTTTCAAACATGGCATTTTATTTTACTGCAGAATTTCTTTTTTCTGCCTATTGAAATTCCCCCACAGAAAGCCATGGAAAAGGGTGGGAGCAAGGCTCAATGCAATTCTAAAGTTTGTATAAATGTTTTGTTTTCCAGGTCTTGAATCACCACGTCCAAATATAATACTTGGGTTAGTAATATGTCAGAAAGTGAAACGTCCTTCAAGTGCTGGTGAGTTAGACAAGACAGATGAGAAGCGGACTCGACTCCAACAGGAAGAACTAGAAACTTCAGTCTATCCCAAAGTAACTGCAGCTTTGCCATCCGAGAAGAAGCCTCCCAAGTACAATGTGCACTCTGTAGACACAGCTGCCAGCAGCACCACACCCCCTGGCTCTCCTCCACCCCCTCCTCCTCTTCCTGAACCCCCAGTATTGAAAATACTGTCATCCCTCAAGTCAGGGTCCACCAGCACTGTCACAGCGCCCAGCACATCAGCAGCGATCACTACCACAGCTTCCCCTGTTACTGCTACCACTTCAAAAACAGCCTCACCCCTGGAACACATCCTGCAGACTCTCTTTGGGAAAAAGAAATCATTTGAGCCATCTGGTAAAGAATCTGTTGGGTCTACTCTATCTCCACATCAGGATTCCAAGGCCAAGGGGGAGGACACCATGTCAGCAACTCCTTTGTTGGATCCAATTGTTCAACAGTTTGGTCAGTTCTCAAAGGACAAGGCTCTGGAGGAGGAGGAGGAAGATGACAGGCCCTATGACCCTGAAGAAGAGTACAACCCTGAGCGAGCGTTTCATACGCTGCTTGCTGAGCCAGGGAGGCCTCATGATGTGCAAAGTGTTTCTGAGACAGCTGAGAGGGAGGAGGTGGCCTATGACCCAGAAGATGAGACCATCTTAGAAGAAGCCAAAGTGACCATTGATGACTTGCCCAATCGAATGTGTGTGAAAGTTGGCTCCACAGACAGGCCTGGCGACTTCACCACTGATGCCTCCAATGCCTCTCTGGTAGAGCAGCAGAAAATGTTAGAAGAGCTAAATAAACAGATTGAGGAGCAAAAGAGGCAGCTGGAGGAGCAAGAAGAAGCTCTCCGGCAGCAGAGGGCTGCTGTGGGTGTGTCCATGGCACACTTCTCTGTGTCAGATGCATTGATGTCACCACCTCCCAAGTCGTCTTTGGGCAAGACAGAGCTGTTCTCTCAAGAACAGCAAGCCCCAGACCCAAGTCAGGGAGCCCTGAACACTAACCTCAGCTTAGACTCAAGACAAAGTAGGGACCCAAGGCAGGCCAGGCGGCTCGCTGCAGAAAACACGGAGAATGAATCCCTTCCTAGGGCACCCACAGGAAGCACACCTGGCCCACAAGGCACCCTACCTGCCAGGGAGACTCCTCCTGGGACTGCAGAAGTCCAGGGGCCTGGGCTGGCTGCAGAAGCCAAGGAGTCAATGGCTGTTCCCTGGGCTCCAGGTGAAAACGCTGTGTTGAGACCTGAACATGACATCCAAAAATGTGAGCACCCTGGTAACCCAGTCTCATTACCCCTGGACACCAGCCACCTTCCTACAGCTGGGGATGCTGCAGCCAGGCCAGCACCACCCCGTAGAGTGCTGCTGCCCACACCCCCTAGCACCACCTTTCCACCCAGCTTCCCTTTGCAACCTGAGTCCCAGAATTTTAGTTCTGGAAGCAGGGAGCCTTTCTCAGGGCCCACATTTATGTCTCAGGAAACATCTCTTGGCTCATCCCAATATGAGGACCCCAGGGGTGCTCAGTCTGCTGGGAAGAGTGGCAGCCCAGTAGCTGATATGGAGGACAGCAGAGAGCCACTGCCTAGGCCTGGTGAGAGTACTACTTCATTCCCCCAACCTGGGCAGAGGGTAGGGGGCCCTCAGCCTCAGTTTCCTGGCCAGCGTGAACCTGCACCACGCACTTTTGGGATGTCGGGTCATCATGGTCCCAGTTTCCCAGGACCTAGGGGGCCAGTCCCTCCTTTTTCAGAAGAGAACATTGTTCCTAACAGTGATGGCTCAAGAGGCCCTCCACCTGCCAGATTTGGGGCGCAGAAGCCACCAATCCCTTCCTTATTCTCTGGGCAACATGGGCCACCTCCCTATGGGGACAACAGGGGACTCTCACCTTCTTATCTTGGTGGGCCCCGAGGAGGAGCACCAGCCCAATTTGAAGACCGCAAGGATCCTCATGGGGAGAAAAGGGAATTCCAGGACACTCCGTACAACGAGATGACAGGTGCCCCTGCTCAGTGCGAAGGGCCAGATCAGACCCAGTTCATGGGCAACAGGGCACCCTTTCAGTTTGGAGGCCAGAGACGGCCACTGCTAACTCAAATGAAAGGACCCCGTGGAGGACCTCCACCCTCTCAGTTTGGAGGCCAAAGGGGACCACCTCCTGGTCATTTCGTGGGCCCACGTGGGCCCCATCCTGGTCAGTTTGAAAATTCCCGGGGCACTCACCCTGGCCAGTTTGAAGGGGCCAGGGGCCAAGCCCCTGGTTTCATGCCAGGCCCCCGGGGCGTTCAGCCCCAGCAGTTCGAAGAACAGAGAGTGAACTCACCACCAAGGTTTGCGGGCCAGAGGGCATCGGCACCCCTGCCGTATGGAGGACCAAGGGGCCCTGCACCCTTTCCTGAAAAAAGTGAGCAGCCTCCTCGATTTCACTTTCAAGGGCCATCTTCACAGCCTGTGAAGCCTCCCCCTCGGCCACTGTTGGAGCTACCAAGCCATCCTCCTCAGCATAGGAAGGACCGATGGGATGAGGCCGGCCCTGCCACTGCTCTGCCTTCCAGTGCTGGGCCTGGACAGGGCCATGAGGCCGACGGGCAGTGGGCCACATCAGAGTTCCGAGAAGGCAAAGGCCATGAATATAGGAGCCCAGCTTTTGAAGGGAGACAGAGGGAGCGATTTGAAGCAGGACCTAAAGAAAAGCCTCTGGACGAGCCTGAAGCCCAAGGGTTGGAAAGCCGGCAGGGCCGGGCATTTGAGGATAGGAGGCGAGAGCGAGAGAGGGGCAGAAACTGGAGTCGAGAAAGAGACTGGGAGAGGAGCCGGGACTGGGACCGGCATCGGGAGTGGGATAAAGGCAGGGATAGGAGCTCCAACAGGGACAGGGAGCGAGACAACGACAGGGCTAAGGAGTGGGACCGGAGCCGCGAGAGAAGCCGCAATCGCGACCGGGACCGTGAAAGGCGGCGAGACCGAGACAGGTCCCGCAGCAGAGACCGAGACAGGGACCGTGAGAGAGCCCGAGACAGGGACCGGGACCGAGGTCGGGACCGGAAGGACCGCAGCAAGAGCAGAGAGAGCCCTCGGGACCTGAAGCCTGAGGCCAGGACCTCCGAGGGGGGCCCTGCTGCAGCCCAGGCCTAGAGGCCATTGCACTCAGGGCTGGTGACACGACCTGCTGGTGTGGACAAAGACCTGTGTCAGCTATTGTGTATATAGGCTCAGCCTGGCAAAGACCCCTTTAAAAGCCAAGTGCATAAAATGTGTTGAGCAAATAGAGCTTTTGAAATAGTTATGAACTTATATACAGGATATAATATTCTGGACTTCAGGAATTACTGTAATTTTGTGTATAATGGTTTGCTACAAATTTTCCCAACTTTACAATTCTGATTTTTTAAAATATTTCCATTTAAAATTAGAGAAATGGGAAAATGTCTACAAAAGCATATTGCTTTTTTTCAGATTATAAAGTTTTTTCCAATAACTTGACTGGTGTAAGTTTAAAGGGGATTTCAGTGGACCTTAGAGCTAGCTTTCCCTGTGTAGCCATCTCTGCTTCCGTCTATCCAGGGGCTCTTTCTCAGTGTTGTCCTAGTCGGAAAGCGTTCTTGTCAGGTGAGCTGGGTGCTGTGCGCAATTGCAGCTGTGGAAGAACTGCCTTCTGAGGCCCGCCCAGCTCCCAGCAGTGCAGCACCTTACAAGTTTTTTCAGAGCATAATTAGAAATAGCCTGTCCTAGTGGAAATTGTTACATTTTAAATAACAATTTATTTTTAAATGTTCAAATTTATCAGCCTAAAGAAAGATTCAGTTCAGAGCATTTAAGAGGGAAGAGACAGGAGTCAAGCATTGCCCATTGCTGCCCTCTGAGTGGCTCTGCAGATTCACAGACTCAAGATAGGCGATGGGTTTGGAAGCTTCTCAGTGGGATGGGGCAATGTTTGTATCAAATCTGGAAACGAAGAGGATGGTGGTGAAGCAGCCTGCTTTGTGAAAGGATATCTGCTGTGTCGCCCAGGTTGCCTCTAAAGATGCTGTGAGAAGGCCGGCTAATGTATCTGACTGTGCAAATATGTTTGATAGTTCCTTTTATATTTTCATAAACTTACTTTTTCAGATAGAGAATTAGCTTTGTTTGTTCTTCGGAGTCTTATTTCACTGCACATCACTACAGATTTTTTCACTTTACAGCACAGATGTTTAAGTTGAAAAGACATGGGAAAATAGCAATTTGGGATATTTGCTATTGTAAACCAAATAGTAGGTTAAATTACATGAAAGTCAGTTTCAACATCTAATAATATGTGAAGGTTTTTGTTTTTTTTAAAAAAGTGTAAAGTAAAATTTTCTAACTTAAATGCACAAGCATAAAAATCAAGTGTGTTTCTTTAGGTTTACTTTGTAGAAATTTCTGTACATTGTATTTTGTATTGCAGAGTGTTATATCACTGTCCATTGAAACACAGGACTTCATAGGTTTTGTTACTTGAAGTAGAATAAATATCTACAGAGTTCTTGTCTCTCTCTTCTCTCAGCCTTGACCCCCTAGTTATCACAGGTACAGGCAAAGGCTTCCCACTCCCAACTGGCAACCCTACTTGTGTGTTGGATGCTGCCTGCTGTGCTACGGTATTACCGCCCACAGAGTAATGTGCTGGCTGGTGTTCTAGAGAACCCTGACTGCAGGTCCATGGGGTTACAGGCAGCCTGGAGGTGTCACTGGAGGCAGCATGCGCCTTGGTAGTAGGTCAGAAATGCATAAGTGCAATGGATAGAATCCAGCCTTTCACTGTTGGCTTTTTAAAGGGGGCTGAACTGTAGAGCCAACATTCTAGTGGAGTTGGCTCAGCTCAATCAAGTACATGTGGGCCTGCCCTTGACTGCCACCTACTGGTAAGACTTGGACCTAAATCCAGCTGCTACATCCCCACATAGGTACGTAAGAATTTGGCAGGATGATCCTGACAAGCACCCAGCTGAAGTGTTTGCTGGGGCAACTCACCAAAGAAGCCCCTGACAGCTATATCCACTTTCTGTTTTAAGACAGTCTCACTAGCCTCAAATTGACAGCAATCCTACTTCAGCCTCCTGAGTTCTGGGATCATAGACTGGCACCATTCCTCTAGTTCTCATCTTTTTTTTGTTTTGTTTTGTTTTTTTTTGAGACAGGGTTTCTCTGTGTAGCCCTGACTGTCCTGGAACTCACTTTGNANACCAGGCTGGCCTTGAACTCAGGAATCCACCTGCCTCTGCCTCCCGAGTGCTGGGATTAAAGGCGAGCGCCACCACACCCAGCTCTCTAGTCCTCATCTTAACTTGACTCTACATGTGTGCCTTAGCTGGTTATATCACCTGTATTTATTCCCAGGCTCTGTGAAACCTATTGCAGGGTTTGGTGGACAAAGCTTACAGCTCTGGCACACCTGAGAAGGAGAGTAAGGGGAAGTGAAAAGAGTTTCTAGGGGCCCCAGGGTATGGTAGTGCCCTCCACCTCATGCTAGACCCTGGCAACACCAGCTAGGACATACATTACCAAGTTCAGTAACAAGCAAGCAATGGTGTCTGTGTCCCAGTGAAAGCAGTGACGACTGGGTATGTCTACAGTCATACCAAGGGCAACAACCAGGGGGAAGGCAGCTGGCAGGTACTGGATCTCAAACCTGCTTCCTACAGCAGCACACAGGTGTGGGTGTGGAGGGAGATGTTCAGCTAATTTTACACCCAGCAGACTCAGTAACGCTTACATATTTGCCTTCCTCATTGCTGTAACAATATCTGATAGAAACAAGGGAGAGAGGAAAGACTTATTCTCTTATTAGTGCATTGTGGAGACTGGAATAGCAGTCATCGACAGTGGGAGCTTGTGGCATGTCCTTTTCACATCTTAGTGAACCAAGAAGCATTCCTGGGGCTGGAGAGAGGGCTCAGCAGTTAAGGCTACTCTTCCAGAGGTCCTAAGTTCAATTCCCAGCAATCACATGGTAGCTCGATACCATCTATAAATGGATCTGATGCCCTCTTCCGGCATGCAGATGTACATAATGATAGAGTATATATATTGCATCTTTTTAAAAAAGGGATACATTAAAAAAAAAAAAAAAAGCATTGCCATTGCTCAGGACCTGGAGTACAGTTTGGCTGAACCCCTCAAAGCCACCCTTCCCTAACTTGGTGGCCTATGTCAACCAGCTAGGTCCCCTGTCTTAAAGGTTTCATTAGCTCCCAGAGCAGAACCTACTATATTCAAAATTTTAAGCCTGTGGGAAACATTTCAGACCCAACTATAACACTTTACCTTTTATTTAATTAATAGAATTGAGATTGTGTAGAGTATTGTAGGTTTATTGGGTAATTCCTCAAATCATACCATGTTTACAGCAGGGCTTGGTAGCACGCACTTTGTAGGTAGACAGATCTCTGAGTTTAGAGCCAGGGTTGCATAGTGAGACCCTGTCTCAAAAACAGTATTGTTTACAAGGTTTCTGCTTTTTTTTTTTTTTAAAGGTATGGTTTTTTGTTTTTTGCTTTTTTTTAATTTAGCTTATTTTGGAGTCACCTGTGTTCTGTAGGAAGGCCTAACCGACTCATTGGATCACCAAACTCCACTTTGGTAGAATTGTTTCTTTTTTCTATCACTAGAGCCTTATCTGAGGTGAACAGACATGTTCACATCTTCCCAGGAAAAGTTAACACAGTAAAAGCTCACCAGGTGTGGTGCGGTATGTTGAGGGGGGGTTGTGGGGTGGGGAGGGTGGGGGGTGAGGGGTGGGGTGGTGTATCTACAACCCTAGCACTTGGGAGCCTGAGGTAGAAAGACAGCTCAGGACTTGCAGGTTTGTAAACTTCCAGGTGCTGGTGTAGAAAACCAATGGGAAGTACAGGAGGAAGTGTGCACGAAAGCCCCAGGCTGCCGTGACATCCTGGTCAGCGCTGGAATGGTGTGCCTGTGCCTTCTTGCTTTGCCATGCTGGTTTCAGGGACATGATCACTTACCAAAATGGAACTCCAGGGAACAAAGACTTGAGCAAAGGGCGCTCGCTGTGTGGCTCCATAGAAGCCTGGTGCAGCAGAGGGTCTGGACCTGTTGATGTACTTCATGCCTTACTGCTCAGGCTTCTTACTTCTCTGCTCTTTGGCCTTGGGGAATACTGCCCTACAGGCCTGGTGCCATTGTAGTATAAAGCTGGCCAAAGACATGAGGCCTCACGGGCATGCTTGCTGCCCCTCTACCCTCAGGAGACTTGTGGCCATCTGTCAACCTGGCTGCCTGGGTTCTTTGTCTCTGAACAAATCAGAGTCTACAAAGACGGGAAAACTGAGCAGTGTGTTATTCCATGGTGCACACCAGTGTTGTTTGTCAACGACCACAGTACAACTGGACCACAAAGATATACTAGGTGACAAGCAGAACACCCGTCCCCTTTGGAAATCTAGCACTTTTCAAATGACTTATAGAGTCACCACCCACTCAGCAACAGTCAGAGCCAGCTTTGTTTGAGGGGATATAATTGCACCCAGGAAAGAAAATGGTCTCTGGGGAGCTGGGACTGAGCTATTGAAAAGATTTGTGGCCCTACTCAGGCCAGGACCAGAACAGGTAGTTTTCCAGTGCCGTATAAGCTGGAGGACTGGGGAAAGCAGGTAGGTTCTGGGGGGCACTGCCCATGTTTGTAAGCCAGGGCCCTCCTGAGTCGATTATGGAGTGGCTACATAAAGGCGATACTTGGAGAACAGAAGGAAGATCAAGGTGGCTAGGCTGGGACACAGGTGAGAGACAGCACAGGGAACAACCTGGGGATCTGGGTTGGCTCTGGATCTTGGTGGCAATGCTATAACATGACTTACTCCTCAAAAACCCAGACTTAAAAGAGGGCCCATCTCGTAGTGGATGGAAACAACAGACTGGAGTTCCAACTCCTCTACACATGTATGTGTAAGCATGTGTACACACACCCTCACACAGGTACATACACACAAGCAGAGGAGCTAAGCTAGTTCAGCATACAACCAAACCTCCATAGGAGCTACAGAATTAGGAGTAATGCAACATGGGTACCCTGCAAGCACTGCCTATTCTCCAGTGCAGAGAGAAGCCTGATTGTCCAGTCAGGAAGCACACCTCTCCACTGCTCTTCACAGCGATGTAAGGAGTTCCAGAATTTCAGGGACCTCATGATGGCTTCAATGCTAAAAAGGATTTCAGGACTAGTTGTATATTCCTTTTAAATGTCTTATTGCATTTATTTATCTACTCCCTTAACACACTGATGAACATTGTGTTGCAGATATGTATGTGCCACAGTATGTCTATGAAGGGTCAGAGGTCAACTTGAGAGAACTGGTTCTCTTCCCCCATGTGTGGGTACTGGGAATCAAATGGGTTGTTGTGTTTGGTACCAGTGGAGCTATCACACTGCACCTCTGAAGGTGTTTTAAAGTCATTTTAATTTGCATTTCCCTGATGGATAAGGATGTTGAACATTTCTTCAAGTGTTTCTCAGCCACGTAAGTTTCCTCTACTGAGAATTTTGTTTAGATCTATACACCATTTTTAAAACTGGATTATTTGTTTTCTTGCTTAATGTCTAGTTTCTTGAGTTCTTTATATATTCTGGATATCAGCCCTGTATTGGATGTGAAGTTGATGAAAAGTTTTCCATCATTCTGTCCCCCACCACCACTTCCACCCCAGACAAGGTTTCTCTGTGTAATAACCCTGGTTGTCCTGGAACTCACTCTGTAGACCAGGCTGGCCTCGAACTCACAGAGATACCACCAGCCTCTGCCTCACAAGTGTGGGGATTAAAAGCGTGTGCCACCACACCCAGCCTTCTTTACTATTCCGTAGGCTGTTATTTTGTCCTATTGATGGTGTCCTTTGCCTTACAAAAAGAAGCCTTTCAGTTTCGTGAGGTCCCATTTATTAATTGTTGATCTTGATGCCTGTGTGTTGAGGTTTGTTTTGTTGTTATGTATTATAATGTTAGATTTTGTACCTGAAGGGAAGGTTTAGGCCTACTCTAGGCCTACAAGTAAACTTTGATGTGTATAAGCTTTTGTTATGTAAACTTTGTTGTTTTTTTTTTTAATTTAAACTATTGGTTAAATAAAATTGGCTATAACAAATTATTGGAGGGATGAGAGGTAGGTGGGTTTGGAGTGACTTGGTTAGGGAGAGAGAAGAGAGGAGAAGGTGAAAGGAGAGGGGGAAGGAGGAAGTGGAGATGGACTGTGAGCATGTGGCTGGGAGAAACAGCAAGTATCTGGGGTATTATAGGGAGCAAGGCCAGCAGTTAGAGTAGATTAGGGTTACCCCCCAGTAATTGTCAAAGCCAAATAAAATAACCATATTTTGAATTTTATTTATTTGCAAGCTAGTCAGGGATAAGCATAAACTGGTTAAACTACGTTTTGGTGTCCGGTATGGGGCATAAAACCAAACTATATGAGACAAGTTACCCAGCAGAGAGGCACAACCCTCCTCAAAACTGAGGCTTTCAAGTTACCGCTGCTTGAGATGAGCTGGACTACAGCACCTGGGAAGGCCTTGCTTTTCTTGGGCTTCTGACAGAAACAGAAGCTGTGGTTCTTCCAAGAGCTGTATGCTGTTCTGGAAAGTCAGCTCTCTGGGTTCACTGAGTCCCCAGCCCACTGTCTAGTGAGAGGTGCTGGCCTAACCAAGCATGGCAGGGCACATGGGCCAGAGACTACTGGCAGATGCTGGGGGATGAAGGCCTAAAGCTGAGCAGAAGCAGGAAAGTTGGAGAGGCCTGACCAGGCCTGGCAAAAGGCTGAGCAAGAAGCCCTAAGCGAGCTCAACAGCTGGGGTGGGGGTTAACACAGAACAAGGTACATACTGAAAGGTCCCAAGAGTCTAAACTGATAAGGTGTTGGATTTAATGAACAATATCAGTGAAGATAAACTAAATATTAAAAACAATAGAGAAATATTTAATTTAAATATAGAAAATAGAGCCCTTAGGGAGAAATTTCAAAATTAAAAAGAAAAATGTTTTTTTATATTTGGGATGGAGGGGATGTATGTCATCTCTGAGAGAAATCAGAATAAGACAGACTTGGAAAAAGACGAGACTGAGAAATTAGATACTAGATTATAGCGATCATAAAACAGAGGTTAAAAGAATCTTTGAATCAAAGTAGAAAACCTTCAAAAGAATCCAATCTGGAACTTACAATAACATCAAAAAATGTAATTCCAGACAGGAAGGTTGCACAGGAGTTTGAGAAATTAGAACGGCAGCCCATCGAGATGCAATACATTCAATTACGAATCCAGATTCTGTTTACTGATGCTAACTTAATGCAATACCACACAATGGACTGTGTGTTTCATTTTTATAGAGGTTGGAGATTGAGACATGTACAAGTGTTGATACATCATACAGCTGATACATGTTCAGAGTTCCGGTGGACTTTTACCTTGAGTTTTGAGGGGAAGGTTCTGAAGTTGCACATTTATTAGGGATGATGGCTAGCTTGGAGATACCTTTACATATTAAAACTGATGATGCTTGGGCTGGAGAGATAGCTCAGTGGTTAAGAGCACTGACTGCTCTTCCACAGGTCCTGAGTTCAATTCCCAGCAACCACATGGTGGTTCACAACCATCTGTAATGAGATCTGGTGCCCTCTTCTGGTGTGTCTGAAGAGATGACAATGTACTCACATACATAAAATAAATAAATAAATCTTTAAAAAATCTTATGATGCTCAGACATATGTCCACTAAGATACAACAGTTTTATGGATATCATGGCATGAAGCCTATTGTGGAGACAGCATACAGTCCTACAGGTCAAGCCATTATAGAAAGACCTAACAGAACATTGAAAGAAATGCTATAGAACAGGAGAGGGATATGATATCTCCCAAAGATGGTTTAAAATATGCTCTGCTTTAAATTTTTTAAAAGTCAATGAGACAAATTGCACAACTGTTAAGGTACACTGGATTTCAGAAAGGACTGCTGAGGTAGGTCAGCCTCCAGAAGTCCTAATTCCAAAACGGAAGAAAGAGGATATGTTATGTTGGGGAGGAGATTCGACATTTGTTCTGACAGGAAAAGAAAAGCTATATGTTCCATCTAAATTATTGAAAATAAGATTTGACCATGGAAGACTCCCCTGAAGATCTTGGCCATAAACAAAAAAGAGGAGCTGGGTGTGGTGACATATGCCTTTAATCCCAGCACTCGGGAGGCAGAGGCAGGTGGATTTCTGAGTTCGAGGCCAGCCTGGTCTACTGTTGGGGACCAGGCTGAGAAAAACCAGGCCTTTTACAACCCCCATCTGGGAGCCATATAGTCCTTTGTTGAGAGCCGAGTTGCCCCCTCCTTCCCAGGGCTGCTCGACACCCTCCCTGCCAAGACTGCTCTATCTCCCTCCTCCCAAGGCTACTCATGGAAATCATCTGACTTCTGTCCTAAGCTGACACCTGGGACTCTGAGATTAGCTGCCCGGCATTCCGGAGCAGTGACGCCAGGACTCTGAGAAAATCACAAGAAGTTTCAAGTCTGTAGTCAGCATCCTCCTATTCGTCCTTTGCTCTGTATCTTGTGATCATTTCTCAACCCCTTCCCATTCCCCCTCACAGTGTTTATAACCAAACGTTCAAGCCAGCAATAAACCAATAAACGAAGCCTTGACAACTTTGCAGGGCTTCCCTCTTCTTTCCCGTCCATTTCTCACTTTTAGGCTAGGTCCCCCTCGACCCCACAAACCGCAGGCCGGGATAGTCTACAAAGTGAGTTCCAGGACAGCCAGAGCTATATAGAGAAACCCTGTCTTGAAAAACCAACAAAACAAAACAAAACAAAAAAAAAAAAAAAAAAGAGGAAGATTGGCAAATTCAACAAGTAATGTATATGCTGATCCTGCTATTTGAGAATAGCTGAAACTGGCTGAGACATAAAAACAAACAAACAAACCAAAAAAAAAAAAAACCCAAAATGTCTTTGTACAGCAAATAGATTTTGTTGTCTACAAAATCCTCAAGTCTTTTCATATCATTCTTTTAAATGGTATAGATAAAAATTTGGCATTACAATCTGATATACAACAAATTAACTTTTACAGAAAGTGTTGTCTTTCACCTGCTCAGAGAGCAGGAAAGCGTCCTTATTTGATCTGTACACGCCGCACATGCCATCCAAATGTCTTTACAGAATGAGGTATTGCATGTAAGATTTGTATGTTGCAGAATGGAAGACCAAAAGGGCAGCCCTGACAGGATTCACCCTCGGGGATGCTGAGAGGCTGAGTGAGACTGGTTGTTCCTGCTTGATCCTGCCTCAACTGCACTGAAGCTCTTTCCTCTAAAGACTGACTTACTTCCAAGACATTTTCAAAACAGCTAGCTACTTGATCCAACCTTTCAGACTGTCCCAGTCAGAACTTCATTTAAGCCTGCACTTTCTCGGCACACAGAAACCGGACAACAAACGCTACAGCTAGCTTTCTTAAGACTAACCATTTTTCTTATTTTCTTGGACCCCCAGAAAGGAATGTTTTTGCCCCAAAACAACAGGAAGTAATTATAAGAAGACTGTCATCCCAGTCCCTTAAGTTAGGGTGGTCAGTTTTGGTCATTTTATGAATTATAGATATGTTGTCACTTTAGGGATGACTGCAAATAATTATAGTTTTGGATAGGGAGGAAACAAAATAGGGAGCTTAGACTCGGGGACTTCTATCTTTCTTTCCGAGGTAAGGGAAAGGGGGTTGAAAAGAAAAAGGGGAGATATTGAAATATTATAAAAATTGGACAAATAGAGGTAGATTATTGAATCTATTAAAAACAAAAGCATTTTATAGCCATAATCTTCCATTGATACAAAATTTTGTATATTGATACAAAAATAAGGTTATATTTTGTTATATTGGTACAGATTTTTATATATTGATACAGGTTTAAGGTTTTCATTAGTAGAAATCTTTGTATGTTGAGACAAAATTTAAGATTAATTTTGTTACTCTTAGGTAGGCATTATACCTATATAATTCATTTAAAAGTACAAGGTTTGATCCCAGTCCTTAAAAAAAAAAAATTTATGTATATGAGTACACTGTTGCTGTCTTCAGACACACCAGAAGAAGGCATCAGATTCCATTACAGATGGTTGTGAAAGCCAGGCGTGGTGGCGCACGCCTTTAATCCCAGCACTTGCGAGGCAGAGGCAGGTGGATTTCTGAGTTCGAGGCCAGCCTGGTCTACAAAGTGAGTTCAGGGCTATACAGAGAAACCCTGTCTTGAAAGACCAAATAAATAAATAAATAAATAAATAAATAAATAAAACCAAAAAAAAAAAAAAACCCAAAAACAAACAAACAAAAAAAAACCAAAACGGTTGTGAGCCACCATGTGGTTGCTGGAAATTGACCTCGGGACCTCTGGATAAACAGTCAGTGCTCTTAACCGCTGAGCCATCTCTCCAGCCCTAATCCTAATCCTTTCAATAGCTGCTATTACAAACTGTTTAGGAGAATTAGTAAAGCAGGTTACTCAAGGTTTTGTCTGGTACTGATCTGTATTATCACTGAGACATCGAGACATCCATCCTGGGTTGTACAGATAATAGATAGCTGGAGACAGGCAACATTTGCTTGTTCAGATATGCTATGAACAGATAGATGGTCTTCAAAAACTCAAGAGACTCACAAAATATGGCATTTAAAGATGTTTTCTATTAATTTAAGACTTCTTGACATTGAGACATGTCAGATCCTGGCAGCAGCCCCATTCAACTTGGAAGAAGATGAGCATCAACAACCCTTCATATGAAGTGTCTTCAACTGTGGCAAGCTAGCCACTGGGGAGGGGGGTAGGGGTGGGGGAAAGCCCTAACTTTATCTGCAGACACAATACTTTCCAAAAAGGACAAACAGACACAGGATAGTTGACTGTTAAGCTCTGCCAACACAGGGTAAGCCCTTCATAATTCCTGCTTCACATGAGGTCTGTCAGATATCCTGGGTCAGAAGGCTGAAGACAGATGCTCCAACGTTTTAGAGAATATTCAGGGCTGTCCAGGTTGTCAGATGTCTCCGTCAATTCTATAGTTTTGGAAGCTGCATACTTGTGCTTCCTGCATACTCAGGTAATATTTATTCCTTCTCGGGCCTCTGATGGGGCTGAAGACTAGATAGTCATAGTCTTGCTATAAGCTTAATTTGTTTAGGATTTAAAAGGATATTCTGGGTCTACAAAGGTAATTTTAGGATGGTAACACAAGTTAGGACAGAAACTGATTTAGATACAGAACTCTAAACTCAACAGGATAAGATAGATAATAAACTGTTTTCTTCTGAGTTGCCAAATACAAACAGATTGGACTTTTTGAATGTAAGACTTTTACTTTTGTAATAATTTCATAATTGTTCCTAGGACATGTTATTTATTATTATAAGAGAAAGAGCCTTTTATTTAGACAAAAAGGGGAAATGTTGAGGTTTGGTCTGTTGCTTTTGTAATGCTAAATTCTGTACCTGAAGAGTACAGGCCAGCAGTTAGCAAAGCTTTCAAAGCTATTCCCTACTTTCTCTTATATCAGGTTAGACCTACAATCTATTCCACCCACAAGACGTGTTGGGAAAATGGAGGCACAGAGCTTGTGAGAGTAGCCAACCAAATGACTGGTCTTAAACTGAGGGTCATAGCACAAGAGGCGCCCATGCCCACCACTGCCTGGATGGCCAGGGACTGATGACAGAAAAAAAAATCAATAAAATGATTGCTAATGATACTGTTATAGTCTCAGTAGATAGGTGTGTAGCTCAGTAGCCGCCATAGAGGCTTCTGCCATCAGCTGATGGGAGCAGATGCAGAGACCCACAGTCAAACATCAAGTGAAGGCAGAGCCCAAATTTGGTCCCTTCCCTTGGAGCTGAGGTGGGGGGCAATGACAATGACGACCCTGTAGAAGATGGAGAGTGAGAAGTGTAGGAGTCAGAGGGGTTGAGGACACCAGGAGAATACGGCCCAGAAAATCAACCAAGCAAGGCTCACTGGGGCTCGCTCACATGCCGGAGGAGCAATCATAGGACTTGCATGGGTCTGCACTAGGTCCTCTGCACAAGGCTGTTAGCTTCGAGTTTTTGTGGGATTCCTAACAGTGGGAGTAAGGAGGACTTGGGACTCTTTTCTTCCTACTGGGTGGCCTTGATCAGCCTTGGTACGGGGTCTGGGCCTGGTTAAACTGTGCCCTGTCCAGTGGGTATCCCTGGGGCCTATGAGGGGGACAGAAGAGTGGATCTGGGTGAGAGGGGAGGTGGGGGTCAGAACTGGGAAGAGTGGAGGGAGGGGAAACTGAAGTTGGGATATACTGGGAAAAAAAAAAGTTGAAGAAAACCAAGGTGTTTAACACAGGCTTCAGCAGGCTAGTTAGGAGAAAAGGCAAGGCTCAGAAAGATACAGAAAAGTATGCGTGGCTGCATCAAAAGAAGAATTGCACTTTTTTTTTTTTTTGAATAGTCAGTTTATATGATTTTTGGGTAGATTCGCAGTAACTATTTTTAAGGGTTGCTAGGAAATCTAAGTGAGATCATTGAGTGGGTTTTGAGAACACCTGACAGGATTACATTTGATATGGTAAATGCCTACCCACGTGGATGGAGGAGTGTAGGGGGATATCTTCACAGGAGACAAAGTAGTTTTGTTTGAGATTCTTTGAAAAGGAATAAGGTGCTACCTAAGGTCTCACACAGCCAGGCCCCAAGCTTGAGATACTGCTCCTTTAACATACAATTCTCATCCAAAAGGAGAAAGCTGGCTGCTTTTAGGGCAAATGGGACTACTTATGCTGAAATCTTTGTTGTTTTGTGTTTTTTAGATAGGGTTTCTCTATGTGGCTCTGGTTGGCCTGGAACACCTTAGGTAGATCAGGCTAGCTTCAAACTCAAGAGATCCACTTGCCTCCCAAGTGCTGGGACTGAAGAAATGTGGCAAGATGCCCAGCAGGGAGGAACTCTGTTCTCCTCTCACCAGAGGATGGTCCTGTCCTGTCCTGTGCGCTCTGCTCAGTCATCTCAGACAATGAGAATAAAGCTGCTCTTGCTGCATCTCATTTTAGCAAAAAGCCAGACATGGTAGCACCTGCCTCTAGAGGCCAGAGGACATTATATCTCCCAAAGCTGGAGTCACAGGCAGGTAGGAGTCTCCTGACATAGGCACTGGGATCCAAACTCAGGTCCTCTGGAAGAATAGTATGTGCTCTTAACCACTGAGCCATAGCGCCAGGTCTCCCAGTTCACCAATTTTTTTATTATTTATTATTTATTTATTTGGCTTTTCTGAGACAGGGTTTCTCTGTATAGCCCTGGCTGTCCTGGAACTCACTTTGTAGACCAGGTTGGCCTTGAACTCAGAAATCTGCCTGCCTCTGCTTCCTGAGTGCTGGAATTAAAGGCGTGTACCACCACACCCAGTTTCAGTTCACCAATTTTTAAAAAGTAAATCTGGATATTGGTATTATGCCTAAGAACCTTAAAAAAAAATGATACAGTCTATGAAGATCAGGCTGGCTTCGAACTCATAGAGAATCACCTGCCTCTGTCTCCCAAGTGCTAACGGTGTGTGTGGCTATGTCTGGCTTGCCTTCACTCGCTTATAAATGAAGCGTACAGTTTTCCTTTGAGTTAAGCTTCATGTAAGACTCAAGGTTCATGTTGAGATTCTCTTTCTCTGACCATTATTAAAGGGCCATTGAGTTGGTTTTGCACCTTTGTGTAGTCAACTGGTCCTGCATGTGGAAGACTGGTCCTAGCTCTCTGCTGTTTCATTAACCTTCATGACTATTTCATCACAAATACTACACATTCTTCCCATTTGTCTCTTATCAAACTTATAAAATATATTTATTTAGTGTGCATGTATGTCAATATGGGTGTGCCATAGGCATGTGTGGAGGTCAGAGGACCACTTGTGGGAATCATTTTCTCCTTCCACCAAGCATAACCTAGAGATTGAATTCAAATCATCAGGCTTGCTGGCAGGAGCCTTTACTTGCTGACAGTCTTATATTTTTGGTTGTGAGCCTAGCCTTTAACGGCAGAGCCATCTCTCCAGCCCACTGACAGTCTTATAAAACTCATAGCTGTTCAAGTTTGTCTTCCCGTGAAATTTAGAAGAGGTTTATATCTATAACAAAATTTTGCTGGATTTCAGTAAAGCTATCACTTTGGGGAAACGGTATGGTTGTTAGTTTTTTCAACAATAAATATCTAGATCTTCCAGCATCCATGTTCCTAATGCATGTTTTTAGATTTATACCTAAGTGTACTTTTGAATAGCTGTAAATGTTATTGTGTTTCATCTCAATGTCTATGAATTTGTTGCTGGTATATAGAAATGTACTGGTATTTCCATGTTGTTGGATTCTGCTACCTGGTTGAGTTTCCTACTTTTGTTTTAACAGATCCCATGGGATTGTTGACATAGTTCAGGGTACTGTTTCTACTTCCCATCTTAATGTGTAGTATAACTATTTCCTCTAAGTTTGACATGACTATTCCTATCCAAATGCAAAGCAACTGTGACCACCCACATTAGATGCTCTCAAAACTGAGCATTCCCCCATGGAGAGTGAGGCAGTCACAGGGCACAAGCCACTTTCCCTCCCTAAGGTTTTGTATGAATGACTAGGGTGGGGCTTTTGGTATAGCTGCCTGAGCCACTCATGTGTCTGAAGTAACCCCAAATAAAGCCACTGCTTCGCTGAGTTAGACGTGAATGAAATCCTTTCATTGATCTGTTGTTAATTGGAATGAACAAACACTTCTTTTTGTTTTGTCTTTGAGATAAAATTAATTCTGTAGCCCATAATACCTGAAACACTCTACAACTTAGGCTGTGTTCAAGGTCATAGCAACCTTCCTGCAACCCTAAGTGTTGAGGTTATAGATAATGACAAATCCATATTTGTCACTGGGTCTCATGTGCAGCCCAACTGACCTGGAACTTGTTATGCAGATCAAGGAGCCTCACACTCAGAGATCTGTCTGTCTTCATACGAAGTGCTGGATTGAAGGCATGTGCAATCACACACAGCCCAGAAAAATGTAGCATAGGCACCCCAAGGCCTGGCTTTGTGTTTATCTTGCTAGCTAATTGTCCTCTCTAATTGGAATGAACAAACACTTCTTTTTGTTTTGTCTTTGAGATAAAATTAATTCTGTAGCCCATAATACCTGAAACACTCTACAACTTAGGCTGTGTTCAAGGTCAATCTAATGTTTTTTAGATTTATGTATATGTGTTGCTTGCACATAAGCACACACACTGTGTGAGTGCCTGGTGCCTGTGGAGATCTAAAGAGAACATTGGATTCCTTGGAATAGGAGTTACAGATGGCATGAACCATCACATAGGTGCTTGGAACCAAACTGAGGTCCTCTGCAAGAGCAACAAGTGCTCTCTTAACTGCTGAGCCATCTCTCCAGCTTACTTTCTCATACTTAAATCATTTCTATGTTATGTGATCTTGTTGGACTTAAACATTTCATCTGCTTATTTCTGGTTTGCCCCCCTTTGCCTCTTTACACTGTAACCCCATGATGTCTCCTTCATCTTCTTGTCAGTGGTAGCTCTAAGGCTTTTAGTGAGCATTTTCTATCTATCCAGGTCTTCCTTGGGCTGTTCAGATCCAAATTTATACCTTCCTTGTGTATGATCTCCTTTAGTACAGGTCTACTAGTAATATTTGGCCATTTGACTTTTCTTCCAGTGCTGGAGATCAAACCTGAGACCTCACACATCTATCTCTGAATTCTATCCCAGACCTATTTACATTTTGTATATTTGGAAAAAGATACCTCCAATATCAGTATCCAGAGCCTGAGTCAAGAGGATCACCCCAAGTTTGAGGCCAGTCTGGCCATAGTGTCAGTCTTGTTTTAAAAATAGCTTTGCTAGGCATAGAATTATGAGGTGATGCCATCACCTTGGGTATACAAATATGACACTATCTTTGTGGGAAAACCTGTGGTGCATTTTCTTGATTGACAATTGCTGTAGGTGGGCTCACCTCACTGTGGGTGGTGCCACTCCTGGGCTAGAGGTCCTGCTATAAAAAAGCAGGTTGAGCAAGCCATGAGGAACAAAAACAGTAAGAAACACTCCTCCATGGCGTCTCCATCATCAGTACCCACCTTCCTTAAGTTATTGCCCTGAGTTCCTTCAGTGATGGATTGTTACCTGGAAGTGTCAAGAGAAAACCCTTTCCTCCTTAAACTGATTTTGGTCATGTTTTACCACAGCAAAAGAAACCCTAACTCAGACACTGGATATAGAATTATATTGTGGTGCTATCTTTGCTGGGTATAAAAGAGTTGCTGCTTTCTCTGCAGGTAGAAAGATAGCTCAGCATATGTAAGACCCTAGGTCTAATCCCCAGCTTGACTGAAATAGAATGAAAACCTGGAGTGCATGTTGCATAAAGCACCCAAAGTGGGTGAACAAGGGCTGAGCTGGGGACAGCTAGTAAAGAGCATGGTAGCCCTGCAGAGGCATGGCTAGGAAAGGGCAAGACTGGGCTAAGTGGGTAATGGGGAGCATCAAGAAGCAAGCACCTGGCAAGTGGGCAAGGAGCAGCTGACCAGGAGGGGACCAGCCTAAGACCTACTTAAGGGCAGTGGGCGTGTCTTTATGAGGGTGTGCTTGAACTGGGCGTGGCCACGCGGGGCGTGGCCTGTCCATGGTTTGAACTCAAGGGTGCAGCACACCCAGGCCTGGGGGGGGGGGATTCGGAGGCGGGGCAAGCGGGCGGGCAGTTGGCTAGGGGCGGCGGGTAACGGAGGGGCGTGGCCCAAAAGGGGTGGGGTTACCGTTGTGGGCGGGATCGCGCAGGCGCACTGCTCCGGAGGTGCTCAGCGGTTTCCCTCCCCCAACGGCGCGCCCGCGGTGGCCGGCGCGTCGTCTGCGGAGGCCGCGACCCCGCCTCGCCGCCCGCCCGCGTCTGCGTCGCCGTCCCCGCGCCCGCGCCCCGCCGTTGGGCCGCGCCGCGCCGGCATGTCGGGCCCCGGGCCGCGGGAGCCGCCGCCTGAGGCGGGCGCGACGGGCGGCGAGGCGGGCCCCGAGGGCGCGGGCGGCGGGGACGCGGCGCTAGGAGAGCCGGGGCTGAGCTTCACGACCACCGACCTGAGCCTGGTGGAGATGACGGAAGTGGAGTACACGCAGCTGCAGCACATCCTCTACTCGCACATGGAGGCGGCGGACGGCGAGCTCGAGGCGCGCCTGGGCTCCGCGCTGCTGGCCGGCCCGGGCGCGGGCTCGGGCACGGCGGGCTCGCTGGCGCCGGCGCCTCCCGTGTACCCAGTGCTGTGCCCGCCGCTGGCGGCCGACGCGCCGTGCCTGGGCCACGTCGACTTCCAGGAGCTGCGTATGATGCTGCTGGGCGAGGCGGGCGCGGCGGAGAAGACGCCCGGCGGTGCGGACGGGACACGGACGCGGGCGGACGGCGCGGCCAAGGAAGGCACGGGCGGCGCGGGGCCCGACGGCGCACCCGAGGCCCGGGCCAAGCCGACCGTACGCGTCCGTCTGGAGGACCGCTTCAACAGTATGCCGGCCGAGCCGCCTGCGCCGCGCGGTGCTGAGCCCGCCGAGTCGGGCGTGGCGCTCAACAAGTGCGTGCGGGGCGCAGGCGCGGGGTCGTCGGGGAAGGAGGGGCCTGATCACAGAGCTGGTGTAGGTTCTTCTGGGCATCTGCCTTGTCTGGGTGGATACCTGAAGGGCTCCAGCAGGGCCACCTGTTGGGTGGGGGAGGGTACCTGGACGGGGTCAGCAGGGCTATTTGCGGTGTCTGCGTGGACTCAAGGGTCAGGGCAGGTCTTGTACTTGCGAGAGCCAGTGTAAAGGGGCAGGCAGTCTGGGTACTAGATACAGGTCTAAGGCCGGTCTGTTCCTAATCACCTGAAGGTGATCTGGAAGATGCACTCTATACAAGTGCTAGGTGGCAATTCTAAGGAGTACCGTGGAGGTTGTGAGCCTTCGGTCTGTCTTTGCACCCCCCAAAGGAGAGAAAGCCATCTAGGAACTGTTCCCTTTGCCCCTGTCTCCCTCCTGAGTGACATGGGAAGCTGCTAAACCTCTGGTGCAGATTTGGGATAGAGGCTTACAGATGTGGATTTGTGGTGGGGAAAGGAGAGAGTTTTAAGATTAAGCTGAAATGTGTGGCAGCTCCTGGCCGACTTAAGTGTCCTCTCAGCTGTTGAAGACATTGACTCTGCAGTTTTCCACTCTGGCTGTCCTGGTCTTTGCCCATCCTTGACAGATTTTAAGGATGACAGATTGGTATCAGGGAGTGCTGCAGGAGACAATGGACTTCACCAGTGCCACAGGCCAGTGGATCATTCGGCCATGTCCAGGACCATTTGAGAATCAGGGCAGAGTCTAGCATGACCTGTTAGTGGTGAATGGGTGATGGCAATGTTTTGGGAGCCTCTCTGCCACTTATTCCTCAGGTTTCTGGGTTTTCTTTTGTCTTGGCAGTTTGGTAACTCTTATTCGACATCCATCTGAATTAATGAATGTTCCTCTTCACCAGCAACAAAACAAATGTACGACCTTAGTGAAAAATAAAACTGCTGCTGCCACTACTGCTTTGCAGTTCACCTACCCACTGTTTACAAGTGCCTGCTCCACTGGTGGGAATGCCAGCCTTGCACAGACGCAGGTAGAGCTTCTTCATTTGTGTTAAATGCAGAGCTCGTAAGTTAGTGTGATCTTGTCCCAGGATTTTTGTTTTTAAGTACCTCTTGGTGACCTTTTTAAGTTGAAATATTCATATTAGGAGCTATTAAGACACCTAATAAAAGGGCTGGAGAGATGGCTCCATGGTTAAGAATGCGTACTATTCTAATATAAGATCCTAGGTTGGTTCCCATCTCACAACTGCCTGTTAACTTCAGCTTTAGGAGGAAAACCTACAGTCATGTGGACAAACTCACACAGATACACAGTTCAAATCCTTTTTTTTTAAAGGTGAAAGTTTTAAAGAAGATTTGAGCATAATTCTGTTGAGTGCATTTTACTCATTCTGTAAAGAGCTGATATTGATAAAATTCCTATTTTTTTTTTTTTCCAGAGTTCTAGTAACTCATGCGCTATACTGGAAGCTGCCAAGCACCAGGATATTGGACTGCCTAGAGCATTTTCTTTCTGTTACCAGCAAGAGATTGAGTCCACCAAACAGTCCGGAGGTAGTAGAAGCAAAGCCTTGCCAGAGCAGGTTTGGATTAAAGTGGGAGGTAAGTGTGTTCCCGTAACCTGCAGTTGCAGGGGGCTTTGGTGGGTGGAGTCAGGAGAGGTCGGGAATCTTAGTGGGTCACCCTGTACTCCTCATTCTCAGTAATCTCTTTGAACTCTCCTGAGTTTTGAACATCAGAGTTGACCCAAATTTGGACATTTTTAATTTGGGAGCATTTTCTTAACAGTAAAACAAGGACAGACTTATGGCTTTTGTTTGTTTTGTTTCATTTTTTGGAACAGGGATTCTCTGTGTAACCCTAGCTACACAGACCAGGCTGGCCTCAAACTCTGAGATCTGTGTCCTCTGCCTCTGGAGTTCTGGGATTAAAGACATGCACCATTGCTGCCCATGGGATTAAGCACGTGTGCCTCACTGCCCAGCTGCAGCTTATTTTATTTCATACTTTGTGGGTGATGATGGGGTCTGAAATCAGCTGAGAGCTCAAAAGAGAAAGAAAAGTACTGTGTCATGGGAATGGCAGGGCTTAGCAGAGGGTCTCTGGTGTAAAGAAGTAGAATAGATATATGAATATTAAGATGGGCCTTGTGCCTACAATGAAGGCCAAGGAAGAAGGCACCAGGGCTTCTGAATTCTTTTCTCTGTCCCTTAAAATGTTATCCAGAACTGGTTTTAAGGACCCTTGACTTTTTGTAGCTTGTGGGAGAGGCTATCACCTGCCCCTCTTTTTGTTTGAGTGAATTTGTCTTATTTCTGTTCTATGTGCACAATAAAGTATAAAAACTGTGATTTTTTTTTTTTGCGTTTTTGTGGAATCATTTTTAGCCTGAGAACATATTTAACTATGAACCACTTAAGTTTTGTTCTCGTGTGAGGTAAAGTATCAGTTATCGTTTTAGAATAATTAGATATGAAGAAAATATTTTTTGATAAAAATATATAATACATTCTTTTCCATCCTAAGTTCTAGAAAAAGAAAACAATGTCTCTGTTCGTACATTCATGTTGATTAAAAAGGAGAAATGGGGGTTAGAGCACTTAAGGCCCTGAGTTCCAAATAAAAAGAGGGAGAAGCTGGCATAGTTGTGTTGGTTGCATGGTACTCAGAAGGGGAGTTTCAATGAAAGTTTGCAATGTGCTGTAGGATTAGAGCTCACTGCCCAGAGTCTCTGACATTACAGCTTCTTATTTCTTTAATTCCTACTTGATAGTGTTAGAATATTGGATTAAAATGCAAAGCATGTATGTACATGGACAAGTACGTACAGACACACATGGGAAAAAAAAAAAAAACAAACGAATGGTGCAAACCTGTAGTCTCAGTACTTAGAAGGATCAGGAATTCACCGATATCCTCAGCTACATTGTGAGTTAAGGCAAACTGGGCTTCATGAGACTCTTGGTCAGAAAAAAAAAACCCATACAAGATGCCAAAGATATTCAACATTAACTGGGATAAAGTTAAGAATAAAAAACTAAATGGCCGTTTTTTTCTTCTTTTGCAAAGAAGAAGCGCTATGTAAACAAGCAATCAATAAGAGGAATCGAAGTAGAATCCGCCAGCTGGACACAAGCGTAGAGCGAAGAGCCCTTGGAGAGATTCAGAATGTAGGCGAAGGCTCTTCAACGTCACAGGGCACCTGGCAGTCTTCAGAGTCCTCACAGTCAAACCTTGGGGAACAGACGCAGAGTGGACCCCAGGGAGGAAGGTCTCAGCGTCGGGAGAGGCATAACCGTATGGAACGAGATAGAAGGTAATACAGTGATGGGCTGTCGGCTCCATGCATCATGCATACAGTTGTTTGAGTTTGCTGACTTTTGTGATAGTCACCCTCTGCTTGGAGGGAACCTTGCAAACAGCCCCTCGACTCTGTCGTCTCTGGTGGGCTCATGCTCTGACTGACTATGTGGCATAGGACCTCCTAATTGATTACTCTGATGGCATGCTCTGAAGCCACCAATGAGGCCATCAGACAGGAAGGCTCATCAGAGACTATATTGGTGCCCATCACATAGTCGCTATCACAGACTCCCGGTGTGAGCCATGTCCTCTGCACAGGTGAGGTTCTGTGAGCAACTCCTCACTAATCTCTCCAAGCCCAAGTTCCCAGACAGTAGTGAAAGGCCACCTTGTCAGCAGGTGCTTAAGGAGAGCATTGGGCCTTCAGGTTAGTTGGCACAGTAGATAAGGTAGCTTTGTATTGTTTTGGGGAAGACAGGTGTGGAGACACACATTTGTGACTGTAGTATTCAGGAGGTACACCACCCTGATGAAGTTGGATAGCCTCAAGTTTGAGGACAGTCTGGGAGGTATAGTGAATTCTAAGCCAGTCTTAAGTAGCAAGACACTGCATCCAAAAAAAAGGAAAAAAGAGAAGGAAAACAGAATGTTGAGAAAGAGGAGGTTAAAACTGTTACTGCAGTGAGTTTCCTTGAGTTTTATTTGTGCTCCTCAGGGTAATATAAAGGCTGTAAATTTTTCTCTGTGGAAGTTGGAATTGTTTTGTTTGAGATGTGTAGCCCTGACTGTCATGGAACTAGCTCTGTAGACTAGACTGACCTCAAAACCACAGAAATCTACCTGCTTTTTCCTCCTGAGTGCTGGGAGGTGTGCGCCACCACTGCCCTGCTGAAGTTGGGTTTTTATTATGATGCTCAATAATAATAATAATCAATTTGGTTACTTATGATTATTTCATGTCTGTTTTTAACTCAGTAATAATAGTATTTAATTTATTTATTTTTATTTTATGCATGTTGGTATTTTGCCTGCATGTATGGCTGAATGAGGGTGTCAGATTCCCCGGAACAAGAATCACAGACAGTTGTGAGCTGCTATGGGGGTGCTGGGAATTGAACCCAGGTCCTCTGGAAGAACAGCCAATGCTCTTACCTGATGAGCCATTTCTCCAGCACTGAATAATAGTATTTAATGAGATAGTATTGAGTTATTGAAGTCCCATTATTAAATGTCGAGCCAAGGTGATTTATTGCTTTTTAGATGGATGTATTAAAACTGGGTAGATCCTTTCTTCTTTATTGTTATTTTAAAAAAATGTTCTTGATATGTTCTTGATACAGTGTTTGTCTGTAGCATGTATGTCTGCATACTACTTGTATGCCTGTGGAGGCCAGAAGAGGGCATTGGATTCTGAGTCTAGAATTATGGATGTGGGTGCTAGGAATTGAACCTGGGTCCTCTGGAAGAGCAGCTAGCCCTGGGCCTTCTCTCCAGCTGTGTTCCCTCTCTTTAAATTTAAGATTTATTTATATACTTTTTTATTTTTGTGAGTGTTTTGCCCACATGTATGTATGTGCACTATGTATGTACCTGGTGCTGCTGTGAAGATCCTGGAGGACTGCAATTACAAATGGTTGGGAGTCACTGTGTGGGTGTGGTGATCAAATGTCTCTCCAGCCCCGTTGTGATCTTCTTTGAGGCAGGGTTTCCTTCTACAGCCCAGGCATTTTTCTTATTATATCTATACACAGGTCTTCATTTAGCCTACTGTAAAGCAAGTTCTGCTCACCCTGACGTGTGCTGAGTGACCACGAATGGGATAACTGCTCTATTGAATTCTCAACAACTCCTTGTGTAATGGCTTCCAATGAGTTCAGTGTTTCTTGAGTTTTCTCGTCTGTAGGATAAGGTGCTACCTATCAACAGTCTTGAGGTCAGAACGACCTGAGCTCATAGGAAAGGAGTTTGGGCTCTCAACCAGAAGTCAGAGCACATCCAGTGAGTGCCAGTTACCATTTGACTCTAGCTGTATGTGGGTGAGGATGTGTAAAGTGAGCTGTACTGTTTAACTGTTTGTGTCAGCACAGAGGGCTTTATTACTGGATGTGATATGTAAAGCTTAAAACAGGGTGTGACAAGAAGTTTTTTTTTTAGTGATGGCGATGGAAGTCAGGACCCCAGGGTACAATAGGCAAGCATCCTACCAGTGAGCTTCATCCCCAGCCCGAGCACTGAATTCTCTTTTAAAAAGGAGGGGAGGGGACAAGTTTGCTCTTAGGAAACATAGCCTTATTATATAGCCCAGGCTGGCCTTGAATTTATGATTCTTATGCCTCTCTCTGAGGTGCTGTGTTAGAGGCGTGTAGTACCATCATGGCCCACTCATTTTGAAAGCTACGCATGTTTCTGAGTACATGTTTCTATACCCGGTAAGCAAGTCAGGATCCCTGAATAACAATGTGGCTCAGTGCCCAGCGCTACAAGGAAAGAAAAATTAAAAAATGAAAAAATATTTACCCAGAAAAAGTGCACACAGAATTTTGATTCTGTGTTCAGATATTTGTAGTCATCCCAGATATAGAGAACTAGGCCATGAGAAGTA
The DNA here is from genome assembly GCF_900095145.1 of Mus pahari. Lineage (NCBI taxonomy): Eukaryota > Metazoa > Chordata > Mammalia > Rodentia > Muridae > Mus > Mus pahari. The sequence goes on along the minus strand of NC_034592.1, from coordinate 162,911,897 downwards.
AATAGAAAAAGTAGGCCGGGCGTGGTGGCGCACGCTTTAATCCCAGCACTCGGGAGGCAGAGGCAGGCGGATTTCTGAGTTCAAGGCCAGCCTGGTCTACAGAGTGAGTTCCAGGACAGCCAGGGCTACACAGAGAAACCCTGTCTCGAGAAACCCCCAAAAAAAAGAAAAAAGAAAAAGTATAAGGACCCAGAGGCCATCAGGCATTGCAGGTGCTCCGGGGACCATGGGCAGCAATAGCTTCAGTGCTTGGTGGCAAAGGCCCCCCTGACTCAGATGGGCCATGTCTCCTGGCCCTCTGAGGGCAGCTCTATGCATTCTGCTTTCTTTGAGTGAATGATGAACTCTGTTGCTCCTGCACTTCAACGACCGCCCCGTATGACTACTGTGGATTTTGACTGCAGGCGCAGAATCCGCATTTGCTGTGATGAGCTGAATCTTTTAGTTCCATTCTGCAATGCAGAGACAGATAAAGCAACAACCCTTCAGTGGACCACAGCATTCCTGAAGTACATTCAGGAAAGACATGGGGACTCTCTTAAAAAGGTGAGTATTCATGAAATGGACGTCGGTATTCCTGAGTTTGCTCAGTGAAGATGGAGATTCTCTTGATGTGACTGGGCAGGTGGGCAGAGCTTGAAAATTTTCTGTTTTAGTTGTCAGTGTTGCCTTTGATCCCTCTTCCTAGACTGCACTGGATATCCTGGGCTCTGAGGTCAAATGTCAAGTCCAGTATGAAGGGAGTTCTCCCTGTTGATGTCACTTACTGAAGTCATAGTCTCAACTCAGATTGCTTATGAAGTATATGACTATCAAGTGTCAAATACCACATTGTACCTGTTGTGCATTGTCTGTTATGTTGGGTCTGAATAGCATTCAGGATAAGATGTCTTCCTCTCAAGACTTGGTAAGGACAGCAGATGTAGTTTAGTGGCAGAGTATTTGCCTAGTGTTTGTGAAGCCACAAGAAAGGGAAAAAAAGAAAGCTTTGAAAGAAATGAAAGCAAGAATAGCAAACTTAAAGCTAAGCAGGCTCCTACAGGAGAGTGTGTGTAGTCCACTGGGAGGTGGACTACAATAATGGAGAGCAAAATGAATTTGCTAGTTCATTCCAGCAGATGTCTGGGGAATGTATGTGGGTCTGGATTTTAAGGATGCAGGTAGGTGTAGTTATGCTTAGCTTTAAGTCTAGAGGCAGCTATTAGTGGCTCTGAGGGGCATCAATATTGTCTTACCTGGCATTTCCTTTAGACAAAGTCACTGCTGGTTTAGCATACAATGAACAATTAATTCCCTCAGTCAAAGGTGGAAAAGACAATCTTTCCAGGAGTTGAGGTCTGAGTTCATCTTCGGAGGGCAGAGACTACTTCTTCGGTTGAGATAAACCCTTGAGAACCTGAGGGTTCAAAGTTCTCGGCTTCTGTAGGTTCCTCCACGCATCCCTATCCCAAGTCACAGGACCCCATTCTTTACCAATCAGTGCCCTTACTTTAGTCGCTGACACCCTGAGGCTGGGGTTTGAATTTTTGCCATAACACAGCCGACCTTACAATGAGGACTTCGATTTGATTTTCTGCAACTTGAGCTCTGTGGCTGCTGGAGAGAAGATTCTCTTCCAGGGCACACTTAGAAACCTCTAGACTGTTTATGTGCACATGAAGTCAGTCAATTTTATCACTAAGTTCATTGTTCTCCTCCATTGTATTCTGAGATGTTAGAAGTTGGTTAATTTTATCACAGAGCTCATTCTTTTCCTTTGTCAATTAATCCAGAGATGCTAGGAACAAGCAACCAGCATCTTCATTTTCCTTATTTTTTTTCTCCACAAATTGTTGAAAGTTTTATATACAGAATCATTAAATCTATTGCCACTCATAATTGGTAAATCAGGATAATCCAATTCATGTGTCTCCTTAAGTTTGTAAAATAGTTCACACCATGGACTTTCATTATTCTCTGAGCTTCCAGGAGAGGTGTCAGTAATTTATCCAACTGAGTAGCAACATCTTCAACACTAAAGGTTGGGTACAAGGAAAAGGGGAACAATAAAGGTCTTCAAATGTGCCGGTACCCCTATGGCTTCAGTTAACTGTAGGTGTTGGCAAATTGAGAAGCCTGTTCAGATACTTTCAAAATCTGCCCTTAGACTTCCCACTTCTGGTACCTAAATCTGTATTACTCAGGGTTTTCTAGAGGAACAACCTTATAGAATGGGTCTCTATATAATATTATATAGACATATATAAAGGGGATTTATTAGAATGGGTTACAGCCTGTGGTCCAGTGAGTCCTACCCTGGCTGTCTACCAATAGAAGGTCCAACATTCCAGTAGTTTTTCAGTTGATGAGGTCTCAGCTTATCTTCAGTATACACTGGAATCCTGAAGAAATAGGCTGTAATGCCAGTGAAGACAGACTTGGAAGTGAGAGAACAGCTTCCTTCTTCCAAGCCCTTTATGTAGGCAATAAGCAGGTGTGGCCCAGATTAAAGGTAGATCTTCCTACCTCAATGATTTAGTTAAGAAAAGAAAAAATCCCTCACAGATGTGCCCAGGGGCTTAATTCCAGATGTAGTCAAGTTGACAACCAAGAATAGCCATAACACCTGGCAACTGATTTGTGCCATGTTGTGTGGAGCCCAGCAGGAGTGTGCTGGAAATAGATTCAGATGGCACAGCAGACCTGGAGCCTTGACAAGGGCACCTGAGAGGTCTCCAGGGAGCCAGCCACACTGAACTGCACCTTGCCATCCTTGTCTTTGTCCCTTTCTGTCATTTGTGTCTGAGTGACATTTACTTCTGTACAATGTATTGTTGCTGAGCTTTTCTTAAGTATGCCTGGAGTGCACATAGAGCCGTGTTTAATTGGATCTTTATGGTTATTGATAACATTATTTGCTAGAATAGACTGCTGGTCTATCTTACAATAAAGCTTTACTATTTGTTAAAAAGACTTAGTGTTTGGCTTTGTGTACCTATTTGTGGTAAACTGTTGATATAATCCAGTTCAAAAAAGTGTTTATAATTTTTTAAATACAATCTTAGTAATATGCTCAAAAATTGAGGCTTTTAAAACTAAGGGGTTTTTTCTTTTTGAGATTATAACATAATTACATTATTTCCCCTTTACCTTTCCCTCTATGCCCTCCTATATATACCTCTCTGTCCTCTTTGAAATTTATGGCCTCTTTTTTTAATAACTGTTACATGCATATGTATATGTATATATATGTATGTATGTGAATGTATATATGTATGTATATATGTGTATATGTATATAATATATAAATGCCTAAGTATAACTTACTTAAACTGTATAATACCATTTGTATATATGTTTTCAGGGTTGAATATTTGGTATTGGATAACCAATTCATGTCCTTTTTTGTGGGGAAAGACCATTACATTTCTAGGCTGTCTGAGACTTTGTCTCATTGAACTTGTAGATGATTTCTAGATCAGATTATTGGGCCATCATTGGCCTAAACATACTCAGGCTTGATTATTTCCATATAACTTTGTGCCTCTTATTTGCATGTATATCCTTGTTCTTTAGGATTCAGTAATAAGAGTTCACTCAGCAGTTGTAATGTAATAGGCACCTACTCCACATTCTAGGGACCTGGTGGAAAGGAGGGCTCCTACTGGTTCAGAGGGAAACAGGGGACAGTACACGGTGAGTGCTATGGGGTAGAGGCCCTGTGAACCAGTAGGACTACTGGGGAGCTTTGGATTTTAGGATGTGCAGGCCAGGGAGCTGCAGTTCCACCGGTTTTCAAGTGGGATTGACACATGTCATGGCTGAGGAGACAGCAGTGTCTGCAGCTGTACTTCTAGGATTGGAGGGAACATAGGATTGGCAGCCCAGAGTGCAGTGGTTCTAGGGTCTTCCTGAGAACCAGAACCCCTGAGAGGATTTTGGATGGAGAAGATACATGGTTAGACCACATTTCATATTCATTACTTGCTACTGTTCTGGTAGAAGGCTGCAGCTGCAGCTCTGGAAACAGATTGGGCCAGAGGGCAGGGGAGCGGGTAGCCAGCAATACTCAGTATTGCTGTGGGGTACGGGGTGTGAGACACAGTGGAAAGGTTTAGGGATGGCTTACAGCCCATCTTGGGTTGGGCATGCTGAGTTATCAGGTCTAGCCAGCCCCTAATGGAGATGCATAGGTGCTAGCAGATGAGGTAAGATGTAGATGGATGGCCTCTGCATAGCTGAGATCACAGGCATCTGTAGGGCCCAGAATACCTGTGTGCCATTACCTAACCCTTAGCTGATGTGTCGCTGCTTCATCCATACATATACTACAAATGATGTTATACAGATTAAGTGAGTCATACTTAGGAATTTATCACACACACACACACACACATACACACACATATACATTAAAATTTTCTTTAATTATTATGTGTATGAATATTTTGCCTGCATGTTTGTCTGTGAACTATACGTGACTGTGGTTCCCATGGAGGCTAGAAGAGGGCTTTTTAATCTCTTGGAACTGCTCTTAAGATGGTTGGAAACAGCTGTGTTGGTGCTGGGAATTGAACCTGTGGGTCCTCTGGAAGACCAGCCAGTGCTCTTAATAACTGCACTCCCTCTCTCCCCACACATACATTTTAGACACAATTACAGGCTCCTATCTTCATCGAGAACTTTTTCTAGACAGATCTTGTCATAACAGCTCCACAGAGCTGGTGACAGAGTCTAACACTCAGTTTTACTGACGCTTCTGTAAGAATTTTTAAAATGACCTGTCGAAGTTTTTGGTTTTTTCATCCAGTTTCTTCCTCTCACCCCACTGTCTAGCCATGGCTCATGTACTGTGTTTGATTCTACCCCTCAGTCTAAGCACCTACAATCCCACCCCCCCTGAGGTTTGAAGAGACCCGGCCAGTGGTCTGTAGAGTTGGGCCACTGGTGGTGATTTTTACATTTCAGACGTGGCTATCACAAGAGCCCACCCAGGCCTGGTCAGTTCCCTAGGTTGCTTGTGTGTCTGAATGGTTTTTGTAGTGAATTACAGATGTCATCTTATACCTAAGTTATAGGCTTTTTCTCTCCCTCAGTGGCACAGATATAGACCAGATTAGACAAGATTAAAAGTAAATAAAGGCAGGTTTATTAGGCACTGCTCCTGAAGATCAGGGCTGAGGAAGTTGTGCACCCAGGCTAGGATGGGGAAGTTTTATGGACTTAGGATAGGATGTATCAGCCATAAGCTGGGTTGTGCCCACATATGGTCAAGGGCAGAGCACTTCGGTGGGTATTTGGGTGGCTGACAGCATCAGGGGAGGAGGTTACAACAGCTGCCAAGAATGTGGAACTGGGTTCTTGGAGCCATTTCTTTGATTTGAGTTTTTCAGTACAGGTGGGGTTGGGGGAAGGAGAGTAGAAGGGGTTTCCCAGCTTGTGCAGGGTTCCAGCCTAAACACCCCAACCTTTTTAAGTTTAGGGGTGCTGGTTTAGATCTGGCTACTTCATGCTGGCAAGGAGCGAGGTTGGGGTGGGGAGTGGAGAGGGAGTTGAGAGTCTGTGGGCTGGTTATGGGTGTGAGAGCATAGCTGGCATCCTGGTGCCTTTGCAAATCCATTCCTGGAGGAAGAAGAGAAGACGAGGAGCTAGAAGAGAAGACAGTAGTACCATCGGCTCTGACTGGAGCTAGCCGTGCGGGGAGGGAAGGCTCCCAGAAAGAGTAGAACTCAGGGGGCTGGTGAGATGGCTCAGCGGGTAAGAGCACCCGACTGCTCTTCCAAAGGTCCTGAGTTCAAATCCCAGCAACCACATGGTGGCTCACAACCACCCGTAACAAGATCTGATGCACCTTTCTGGAGTGTCTGAAGACAGCTACAGTGTACTTACATATATAAATAAATAAATCTTTAAAAAAAAAAAAAGAGTAGAACTCAGAGTTCTTCAGTGTGTGGAGTGACTCGATATGGGTCTTCACCAGGCCAGACTTACTTGATGTGGTAGCAGCACCTCCCAGGAAAATCAGATGCCACCCTTACCAGCTGTGAGGAGGTCAAGGGCTCTGTAGTTAAGTTTTTGTTTTTGTTTTTTTGTTTTATATGTAAGTACACTGTACCTGTCTTCAGACACTCCAGAAGAGGGAGTCAGATCTTGTTACGGATGGTTATGAGCCACCATGTGGTTGCTGGGATTTGAATTCCGGACCTTTGGANGAGCAGTCGGATGCTCTTACCCACTGAGCCATCTCACAAGCCCCTTATAGTTAAGTTTTACAGGGCTGTTGAAGCTTATGAGAATCCTTTTTTTTCTTTTTTCTTTTTCTTTTCTTTTAAATTTTTCGAGACAGGGTTTCTCTGTGTAGCCCTGGCTGGCCTCGAACTCACTCTGTAGACCAGGCTGGCCTTGAACTCAGAAATCCATCTGCCTCTGCCTCCCAAGTGCTGGGATTAAAGGTGTGGGCCACCACTGTCTGGCTATGAGAATCTTTTAAGTTTATAAAAGGATAAGTTTTAGACATGTTAGTATTATCACTGTAATCCGTACTGAAGTCCATACAAAAGTAGAGAAGGCAGTAGACTCATACCTTTGTGTCAGAGTAGAGGCTTGGGAAATGATTTTGGGTTAAAAGCATGAACATTATTATTATTATTATTATTATTATTATTATTATTTTATTTATATGACTACACTGTAGCTGCCTTCAGACACACACCAGAAGAGTGCATCAGATCCCATTACAGATGATTGCTGGGAATTGAACTCACGACCTCTGGAAGAGCAGTCAGTGCTCTTAACTGCTGAGCCATCCCTCCAGCCCAAACTTTTTTTTTTTTTTTTTAATAATTTACTTATTTTTATTTTATGTACATTGGTGTTTTGACTGCATGCATGTCTGTGTGAGGATGTCGGATCCCTCTGGAACAGGAGTTACAGACAGCTGTGGGCTGCCATGAGGTTACTGGGAATTGAACGTTGGTCCTCTGGAATTGTAGCCAGTGCTTTTAATCCCTGAGCCATCTCTCCAGCCCTGCATGAACATTTTTTAAGGTGAGCTCAGAGAAGATAACTCTTCTGTGGAACAGAAGGGGCAAAAGCTTGCTTGATTTTGATTTTAGTTTGACTACAAACTGTGAAAAGGGGCTTTTCCTCTCTATCCAGAACACTGGATACATATAAATTTAGCACAGTGAGAAGTCGCTTTTAAGTCTATACTTAAAAGACAACCAAAGGAAATTTAAAATCTTGAGCTTGTGACTATGATAATAGCAGTACTGTACAGGAGCTAGAATAAGTAGTTTATCAGAACTCCATTGATTAGTGTTAAAACTTTGACCCTTTGATATACAGTAGTATTGTGAGGGGAAGAAGTCAGAAGTATTTTTCATCCCTTTGCCACTGTGCGTCACGTTTTCACTGCTGAAGCTTTCACATCCGACCTTCCTAGCTTGGATTTACCAGCCTCACACTCAGCTCTCCAGTGTTTGCCTCTTGCACACTGTGGTCAAGACTGGCATGTGGAGCATTAGTGAACACTGTAACCTGGCACTGTTGATGTTTGTGTTTTGCTTCTTGTCCCAGTAATACCCATCTCCACAGCTATTTCCCTGGTCACTGGTAACATTTCATTGTAGTATGAAAGGCTGTTAGGGATTTGTGGCTGTGCTGAGCCTCCTCTGGCTCCCTCCTTACAAAGTCTCTTCCTCATCTGTCACAACACCCACTGCCATCCCATGGCTCATCTGCTCTCCCTTCCTCGTCAACAAGGGAGGCCTCTTTGCTATGCAGTCACACCATTACCTGGTTACTCCCAGACCGTATCCTGCCACACAGGACTTGACCCCAGGCCTTCTAACTGAATAAAAACTGCTGAGATTTCTCATAGTGTTCTGGGGAACTCTGTGGGTCTGTTGCCCTCTGATGGCACTACCCTGCTCTTTGCCCTGCTTGCTGTTAGCTGAAAAACACCCTATGCACCCTCTCAGCTGAGCCCTCCTCTCAGGTCTCAGGTCTACTTCCAGAAGCTTTTCATTGCTCCTCCCAGCGTGCAGCCAGATGGGCCCAGGCAGGTCTTGGAGACATCCCTCGGCTTTCTGCACTGGCTTTTAGGACATCACCTCTTGGGGGTCTTCTCAGTCTGTCTTCTCAACTTAATTATGGGGTGCACCTGGCTCAGACTGGGATCCTGGACCTGAACAGCCAAGGAAGGTGGACAGTGTGCCCTTTGTGTGCAGTCCCCCCTGTTTGGGTAGACGGTGGTAAATGTTCCTGAGTCCTAAATTCCTCCATCATCCTTTCCAGTCTAGATTCAGCCTTGTGCACTCAGGGTAGGGAAGACACACCTGGCGAAGACTGCACCCAGCCTTTCCGAGTGCCATCTTCCTTGCAGAGGTTCTGAGGCCCTCATGGAAAGACTCTGAGGATCTAATCTACCCTTGACAGCTGGCAGCCTTTGCCCTGTCTGCCTATCAATAAATGCTCTGCCCCATGCTCTGGTTTACATAAACCAGAAGCTGTATTATGTATATGATGGAGAATGTCCATTTAACTGTGTCCTTTATGATCTCATCCAAGTACAGCCCCTGCTGCAAAACAGACCCATACCAGGTAAGTGTCATTCATGTAGCCTGTGGGGTTGCCCTGCCTGGGTGCACTGGGGAGCTGAACCCTCTGTACCACTGACTTCACCAGATGTTGGGGTTGGGGTCCATGTGGAGTTGATACAGCAGGTAATAAACACAGCTTTCCCAAGAAGAGGAAATACTGCAACCAGCATTGGATGGGCTCTGCAGTGTGGATAAAGAACCTAGCAGCTAGAGCGATTGCTGAGGCTGGTATAGAGCCCTTTGCTACAGCACAGCCTATACTCGGGTCCTGGGGTTGGAACATACAACTTAATGGCTACAGGTTTCCAAAGGTCCTTTTGGGAGCATGGTTGGCACAGAAGAAGCAGTAGGCAAGCAAGAGAGTCACACTTTTCAAACACTCCTGGGGAAACTGCTGTTCATTGTAGAAGTTTTCCCCCTTTAGAACATGCCACCAGAAGTATCTGCCCGCCACCCAACAAGCACCTGCGGCTTGTGTGTCACTGAGTGGCCAAAACTATGGTGATTTGTTCTAAAAATAAAGTATTTTATACAAAATATCCCTGTACTCTGTCCTGATCTGTGCCTACGTTGCCTCTTTACGTCTGGGTGGCTCCTTACTAAGGGCCATGCTCCAGCTTCCTTGGTTTATTCTGTATGCATTAGTTTTGCTTTTGGTTTTTGTTTTGGTTCTTTTAGTTGTATCTTGCTTTACCCATTCTTCTGTCCTTCCTGAATTAAAATTTATGTCCTCTACTCTATTCCTAATGGGTGCATTTAAAGTAAACATTTCTTTTCTCCTTTTTATTGGAGTTAGGAGACAAGACCTCATACTACAGGTAGTACAGGTTGGCCTCAGACTCTGTGTAGCTGAGGTTGAACTTGTGATCTTCCTACCTCTAGTTCTCAAGTGCCAGAATTATACGCACATGCCACTACACTCAGTTTATGTTGGTGATTAAACCCGGGACATGAGTACCCTCTCAACTCCACCTTCCTTTCAGTCAGGTCTTAGGTCTACTCCCAGAAGCCTTTAGTTGCTGTTCCCATAGTGTTGAGACAGAGATGGGCCCAGGTGGGTCCTCAAGACATTCCTTGGCTTTCTGCACTGGATTCAAGAACATCTCCCTCCTGGGGGGCCAAGGATATAACTTAGTATTCGAGCACTTTCACAGCCCTGGACTTGACCCCCAGTGCTGGAAAACAAAACTAAACATTAAGATACCACTGTCAAAGTATTAGGAAAGATCTGGAGGAATTTGAACACTTGTGTGTGTCCTGTTGGTAGACGTGGTGTAGCTACCATGGAGAACAGTATGACAGTTCTCAGAAAAGAATTACCATGACCCAGCAATTCCTACACAGAGTATAAAAAACGCAAGAGATTGAAAAGACTCAGACTGACATTTGGCTCTGAGCATTCACAACTGCAGTGCTCAACAGAGTGGACAAACAGAATCGTTTATGGACACCCACGGCAGTGTTCACCATGAGAAGGATTGGCGTTCTGGCACCTGCTCTATGGACACCCTTTGACAAGCTGAATGAGCTAAGCCAGTGTGAGGTGCCTGGAGAGGTCAGACTCAGAGATGGAAACTGGTGTGTATCAGGGCAGGCAGTGGGATGCCATGGTTAATGAGGACAGAGTTGCTGTTTGGAATGATAAGAGACATTTTGGAAGAATCTTCTGGTTCAGTGAATGTACTTTATGCTTTGGCATTTTTAACTTGCAAATCATGAAACCATTATATATTTATTTGGTAAATATAGATATTTACCAAAGCAAAAAAACATACAAACCCTAAATTTATTAATTTCTAAATGTATAAAAATGGGGAATAGAACACTGAAGGCCCACATCCCTGAGCCCAGCCTAAGAGTTAGTTCACTGCCTTCTTCAGGGAGTTAGAACATTTCCTACCATTTTCTCCCTTTTGTGGATGGCCATTCCCCATGCCTCTGTACTCACAGGTCTCTATTGTGTGCTTCAATTGAGACCCAAATATTTGTCCCCCTTTCTTCTCAGGGTCAGTTATCTTGTAGGAATTCCCACATTCTGCATTTCACAAAGTTATGGAAATGGTTAACTACTTTTTCCTGTTATCTTCTAGAGTAGCCTTCCTGAGGTGTCTCCCCAAATTCTTGGGTCATCAGACTCTGTAGCTATCTGGTGACACTGGGGCCAACCCTGTGTTTAGGGAGCTGGCCTTGCCTAGCCTTTAGGCATAAGGCTTTTTTTTTTTTGGTTTTTCGAGACAGGGTTTCTCTGTGTAGCCCTAGCTGTCCTGGAACTCACTCGGTAGACCAGGCTGGCCTCGAACTCAGAAATCCGCCTGCCTCTGCCTCCCGAGTGCTAGGATTAAAGGCGTGCGCCACCACGCCCGGCTAGACATAAGGCATTTTAAAAGGCAGGGAGAGCTTGGGTGAGCAAGCAGAGACTAGCAGCTGGCAGGGAGCTGCTTTTGGTCTATTCAGAGCAACCTCAGGGACTGCACCTAGCCCTTGGCTGACCAGGGATCTCCAGTATATGTGAAGAGATATCTACCAACCTGGATACTTAACAAATGGTGAAAATGGTATATATATATTTTTCTAACTACAAAAGAAAAAAAAAAGCCATTTTGACAGTGTGCTCAGTCACAGAATTTATTGGAAGATGTGAAAAATAAAAATAACACATACAACGTAACTGCTACTGGAGGGATTAGAGACCCCTGTTTTCTCACACACAAGATGTGTACATGTCTGATACCTTAGAAGACTGTACTTTTACATGCCTCCTAATTTCAGTCTCTTGTACTTTTGAAACTAGCAGCATTGATATTTTTGAACTTAGTGCATTAACAATCACTTCTTGACTTTAGGAATTTGAGAGCGTGTTTTGCGGTAAAACTGGCAGAAGGCTAAAGCTGACCAGACCCGAATCCCTGGTGACCTGCCCTGCACAGGGCAGTCTGCAGAGCAGCCCTGCCATGGAGATCAAGTGACTAGACTGACCCAGGACCTGGGAGAGAACCGCCCTTCCTGCGGCATCACGCACACGCCTGCCATCCCGGAGTTCAGCTCGGAGTCCTCAAGAGGGATGTGGCTCCAGTTGTGGGACTCCAGTAAGGACTTTGAGAGCACATTTTGTGAAAGTATTTATCTAAACAAAATACTTACCCACTAATGTCCGGATGACCATTTGAGGATGAAGACATCTTGATAATTAGTAATTTTTCAATTACCTGTCCGACACCATCATGTGTTCTTAACATGATAACTTTAAAAAAATTAACATCCTTGGTAATTTTTTGAGTCTCGAGACTAAAGAAAACATTGCCGTTTACTTATTTTGTTTACATTTTAAATGTGCCCCTTTAGCAATTGGAAGAAGGTAAATTGTTCTTAACTAGAAGAGGTTTGGAAACTTTATTTCATTTGTTCTGACCCCCCTATTTCCAGTCTCATGGTACTCTATTGGAAAATGCAGTGCCATTTTAAAACTTTGCTAAGAATTTTCCAGAGACTTCTTTTAAAGCTCCTTTTGCCCATAAACATTTTCGCAGTACATTGCTTTAATGCCCACATTTCCATATTGTGAGGCAGTGCTTTATGTGTAATAAACTGTATGTTTGGAACAAAGGTTTCCAGTGAGTAGCTTTATTTATTGTGACAGATGGTGCAGTGTAGTTCCTTGAATAAATACTGGGCGTCAGAGATACTAAGTTTGCAATAGAAAGCGGGCGAAGTAGACATTAAGTTCCTTGCCTTCATCACACTGTAACCAGTACTAATCTGAAGGGTTAGAAGACCGCTTTATTGGTGTCTATCATAGGCTTTATATAAATGTCATGTAAACAAGTCTCTTGAGTGTTTTTATCTCATGGAATTGTACAAAACTCTTAGATAACGTCATCCCTCCCAGATGCTGGGTTTAAAGTCTCCATCCCTAAGGCCTGCGTCTGAGGTATTGCTGTCACAGATGAATGGGCTGCCGTAAATCCTGGAGATGGGACGGTGACAGTGCCGCCAATAGATGCTCTTGGGGCCACGCAGCCGGCCAGGAAGGACCAGCTGACTGTAGCCAGCCACCGTCCATTCCTGTCCATAGCCACACTGCTCATCCCTGCTGCCTGCTTTCTTATTTCAGTAGGAAATACGGAGCCATTTCCTACTAAAGTCCTTGTTTATGCGCTCCGAGGACCCGACTTTTCCCCACCTCCCCCTAACACAGCTCCTTGGCAGGCTGAAGTGTCGCAGATCCCAGGAGTACCCTGAGCACCAGCAGCTCCAGGAAGGCCAGGATCACCGGGAAGGCCAGGCTCACCATGAGCACCATCTCGACCATCTTTGCTGATGCCAGGTACACCTTGAGGCCCTAGAGACCAGGAGAGTGCAGTTAGAGGCCACGAGAAGCCCATAATAGCAGCCATTCACAGCCTACTTGGAAGAGTCTCTCTAGTGGCTTACTTGTGAACAGTGCAAGAGGTCAGAGATGAAGATCTCAGGCACAGAGCCCAAAAGAGCAGGGGAAAGACAGGTGGCTGGGTAGAAGGTGAGCAGGTAGGTACAGCTGAGGCCAGGCTAGTCATAAAGAATGTGTGTCCTGTAGACACAGTATTCTCTGGTCCCAGAAGGGCTTGCGGGTACATATCAAGAGTATATTAGGAGGGGCTGGAAAGATAGCTTAGCAGTTAAAAGCACTGTTGCTCTTCCTGAGGTCCTGAGATCATTTCCCAGCACCCACATGGTAACATGTAACTCTTACGGAATCTGATGGCCTTTTCTGGTAGAAGGATGTACATGCTGACAAAAACACCCACGTTCGTAAAATATATAAGCAAAAATTTTTTTTTTTTTTAAGAGCATATTTGTTGGCAGGCAGCCTGGGAAGAAGTGACAGAGTTTTACCTAGGGACAGTGAGCCATAGCCATTCATGAGATGCTCTACGTGTGAGGACACATCTGGGAATGACAGCTTAGAGTAATACTTAAGGCCACACAGGTAGACATGTAGCCTGGGGTTTCCAACAGGACAGTTAGGAGAACAAATAATCAGGGGCAGAGGTGCCTTGAAGTTGTGCCTTAGGGAGAGAGGCTGTATACCCCATGAAGGAGGGTACCTTGTGAGCCTTATGAGGTGGGGGACACCTTACAGAGGAGAGGGGCTGTGCTTGACAGAGGTGGTAAAGAGGGCCACCCAAGCACATCTGCCCCTGTGTCTGGCTAGTGGAACCCAGAAAGGAGCGCTCTCTGGGATACACAGGGCAGATGAAATTCCTAAGTGGGCCTGCAGGTGTCATAAATTCCTCCTATCTCAGCCTCCTCAGTGCTGAAATTACAAGTATGTGCCACTACGCCTGGCCCAGAGCATTTGGGTTTTACAGTAAGACATTGAAGCCGGGCATGGTGGCACATGCCTTTAATCCCAGCACTTGGAAGCCAGAGGCAGGCGGATTTCTGAGTTTGAGGCCAGCCTGGTCTACAGAGTGAGTTCCAGGACAGCCAGAGCTAACTGTCTCGAAAAACAACAACAACAACAAAGACATTGAAACATGGCCTTCAAGATAGCTCAGCAGGTAGAAGCATTCGCTCAAGTCTGGTAACTCAAATTTAACATCCAGGACCCATGTAAAAGAAGAGTACTGACTCCACAAAGTTGTCCCCTAATCTACCTATATGCTGTGGTGCGTGTGCATGCACGCATGTGCACACAGGCGCACAGATAGGCTCACACATACATGAAGTAAAAATGAAAATCATTCAATGTATGTGTGTTCAATTAAGAGAAAGATAATTGGGGCTGGAGAGATGGCTCAGCGGTTAAGAGTGCTGACTGCTCTTCTGAAGGTCGTGAGTTCAAATCCCAGCAACCACATGGTGGCTCATAACCATCTGTAATGAGATCTGATGCCCTCTTCTGGGGTGTCTGAAGACAGCTACAGTGTACTTACAATATAATAAATAAATCTTTTTTAAAAAGAGAGAAAAATAATTTTCTGGAACAGGCGGTATATTTAGTAGGATACAACTTAACCTACTCAGCTAAAGTTAGGTACAGAAAAGTTATTGGTTTTACATACTAAAGAGATTATAGAAGCAGTTCCTAAACAGGTCCTTAATGCTTTGCCAAATGAAAAACATTTCCAGCCCTTCCCCAGAACTGTGTGGTGACAGTGGCCTACCTTGGTAGCCCTGGTCCCCAGCAGGCCCGTCCAGCCCTGCACCCGTTGCTCCCTTGTCCCCTCTGTCACCCTGGCCCCCTGCAGTGAGGAAAGGAACAGGAGAGTTAGATGCCCGCCCACAGTCATGGCATTTCCCATTTTGTTTCCACAGAGCTTGCTGCTTTTTTAAAAAGTGAGGCTGTTCACCAAAGTGCAACTTAGTGGAAGTCTGACAGAGTTAGCAGACCTACATCCCCAACACATCAGCTGATACCACCCTTACCTCCAAAATCACTGGTGGAATTTTAGTTTTGTTGGAAATATTTATGCTCTGAAACAATCGTGTTATCTGGTGTTCATGTTTTCAAAATGAGTTTTGATCCATGGCTTATCAAAGGGTGCTTTATTTTTATTTTTAATGAGACAAAGTGGTCCAGGCCTATAGCTCACTATGCAGCCCATGCTGACTTCCAACTCACAGTGATGCTCCTTCAAGTGCTGGGGTCACATCAGGCGCTACAGTGTTTTTAACTATCCCCGTGTGTTCTTCAGTTCCTTCACCTCTGCTTTGGTCTGTTATGCTTGCACAGGGCTGCAGCTCCTGCTCCATGACAGAGCAGTATGCATGAGGCCTGACCTTAAATTCCCAGCACCTCACGAACAGCAAAAGTAAAAAGCAAACAACCTCCAGTGACACAGGTACAGCTAGGGCGGTTTTCTGGCGTCTCTTGAGTTCTAAGACAATGGCATATGCAGGTGTGATTGAGGTTCAAGTCTAAGGCCATTGCTATAGGTTGAACTGTTATACTCTGCTGCTATGAGGAGGGGCGGGGGTGTCTGCAGCTGCCAGTGGTCTGGAGAGGCTGCCCTGGTGTGTGAGCTTTAACGCCTTCTGGCAGCTCACTGGTTCTGTGTGGTGGATCTGAATTCAACACTGTGTTTCCAAGGAGGTCTCAGCACAGCAATGACCGTGGCCTGTGCTTGCTGTTTGAGGAGGTCTAATCACACGTGTATATTCCCCACAGTGGGCTCTCAGCATCTTGATGCACACTCAAAAAC
This sequence comes from Mus pahari, assembly GCF_900095145.1. NCBI lineage: Eukaryota > Metazoa > Chordata > Mammalia > Rodentia > Muridae > Mus > Mus pahari. The sequence continues at coordinate 162,896,131 of NC_034592.1, read as the reverse complement.
AAAGGTGCCCAGCGCCTCACACAGAATGGACAGTGTGGCAAGCCCACCTTCAAATGGAAAACATTTGTATGGCCATCCCAGCAGGCTTCCTGGAACCTCTGTATCCCTGTCATGACCTTTAGTGTCAAACTGGTTACCTCAGAACATCCACACAGGTACAAAATGTTCTAAGTTTTAATTTTAGCTTAGAAGGAATTCAGATGTCCCTTTGGAAATCCTATATATCTTTTTTGTTTGCTTTGTTTTTCAAGACAGGGTTTCTCTGTGTAGCCTTG